>NW_004955444.1:2755877-2812705 GCF_000276665.1 Chinchilla lanigera | reverse complement strand
TGTGCCACCACGCCCGGCAGATCCCTGACTCTTAACAGAGCACATTGCTTTAAGAAATTGTCCGGTTATGAGAATGTCTCTATATGGTCATTTTAAGTTTCTTAAATTCCTTCTACTCCATAAGCCCAACAGTAACTATACTCTCTGGCCACTCTTCAGAGAGCGGCAGAAACTACTTTAGAACTAGGAACGAAAATGAGTAAAGGGTAACAGTTATTCACAGGACAAGACTTCACAGGTACAAAATGTATCCAACAAGTCTACTCATGCAAAGGCTGACCTGTTTGCTTCCATCTGCTAGTCTTTCCTCCACTTCCTTATTCCCTCCCATCTTTCTTTTCTCAGCTCCAATATTGGCTTCAAATAGACCTTTCTCTCTAGCTGCAACCCCGCCTTCCCTGCGGCTCCCTTGTCTGTGTTCTCTTTGGTCTCACTGTCCGCCACCAGCAGAGGCAGCCTCTGTCTTCTGCGTGTTCAAGGGGTCCCACGCCTGCCTTCTGGAATGAGCTTCCCAAGTCACTGAGCAGAGAATCAGGAGCTCTTGCGTATTCTGGCGTAGATACCTGGGAAGCAGCTCCCCAGAAAGCGGCATGGCAGCCTCGCCATGACTGCACAGTGTTCCGCCCCACTTCAGAAAACCTGCCTGAAATTCAAGGGTAGAGCTAGAATGACAGTTTCAAGTTTGGGGTGCTCTCTTATATAAGCAACCAGTTCCCTTTGTTACTAATTGATACCATAACAAGTCACACCAGAGTTTGATGAGATTGTAAGGAAAGTACCAAACACGAACCATTTACTTCTTTGACTTGTTTTTCTCTTCTTAGCTAAAATATGTTTCTTCCCTTCCTATATAAATCTTGAAAAAATATATATATAACTTAAATACCAGTCATAATCTTACCACTTAGATGTTATTACTCTTATTATTTAGGTATACACTTTTAGGCTTTTAAAAAAATTAAACATGCTTTTAATTTTACTTTTGAGGTGAGGTGTTGCTAAGTTCTTCAGGTTGGCCTTGAACTGGCAATCCTCCTGCCTCAGCTTACCAAGTAGCGGGGATTGCAGGTGTGTGTCCCCTCGCAGTGCTACTTCCAGGCTTTTAAAATTATATTATAATACTATATTTTATAATATATAAAATTGCATAGTGCTCAACTTAATGGGTATATTGTCACTTTACCAGCAACCAGTTGATGTGTTTTTCGGTTGTTTCCAATCTTTTCCAATTACAAACCATCTTGCATTTTGATCATGTCATTTCCTGTAATGGAAATTTGGATTGTAAATTCATATGTTTTGCAGTTAACAAGCAAATGAGTACACCTAAGTAGCTTCTGAGTGGATATAAAAGGAAATATGGCCCACTAGAGGTCTCTTTCAGGGTCCCTTCAGACTTGACTTTCATGTCTCTAGAAATCCACCTTATTATGTGTACTTTAATGCACCCTATTCCTTGGGATTCAAATCTAGTATCAGGGCGGAATTCTTGCAGTTCTGCTCGCTAACCAAGTACAATCCCTGAATGCAACTTGAATGGAAACCTGTTCTGTGCACTTTTCCTCACGGTGAAGGGAGCTTCTGCCGTGACACAGAGACGACTGCTGGTCACGTGTATCTTGACTGCCTGTCAGTGTGCTCCCTGGCGCTCAGGAGGAATTTCAGTTCCAGAGATACACGAGGACGTGTGGTTGTAACGTAAGAACTGACCTGTCTTCTCATCCACTGTCAGGTGAATATTCTTACTGAAATTCTCAAAATCCTTCTCATCCTAACTCAGGCAAACTCAGCGTTCCCACTGTAATGGCCTCTGCACAGCTGCCCTTCCCCGTACCTCCCATTTATCCAGGCAACTGGGCAGAGTAACAACTTTGCTGCCGAAGCCCCTCTAAATCCACTGCTCTTCCAAAGATCAGGCTCGATGTGTCGTTTGTGGGAGGTGATACATTCTTTAGCTTCCTTGAAATTAACATTGAAGAGTATATATTTGGAAAGGGCTTGCGTAATCCATCCAATTAATAGGGAATTTCAGTAGTATATATGAAAATAATCAGAAAGTAACACTTCCAGACCTTAAATAGATACGATTTACTTTCTCCCAGCTATCTTTCTCAAAGGAAAATATGACAGTTTAATATTTATATTTATACGACTCATAAATGACAGAGTAGAGTCAAGCATAAAACCGAGGTTTTCCCCCTGGAGACCGGTGCTTTGAGTGAGCTGACAACTTTCAGCGTGATGGAAGAGTGTTGAGCGGCCGAGGGATAAGATCCAAGCGCGAGGAATTCTGTCTTATCTGGATTCAATTTTGAAACTTTTGGCGATTTCCCCACAGTAAGTCAGTCAGCCAAATAAACAGATCCACCGTAAAGAGCGTGTATAAGATTGCGTGAAGCAAAGCAAATTATCTGCATGTCATCTGTGTGTACGTGGCCGGGCAGAGCGCGTCTCCCACAGCCGTGTGCATGCTAATGCGCACGTCTCCACCGGATTCAGATCTAAGCCGTGAGGGACCCTGTGACGCAAGGGACGGAATCTGATGACAAGTCCTATCTGAAAGAAACTGGAGTTAAGTAAGAAACAAAACCAACAAATAACGCCAAATAGACCAGTGTAGGGTAGAAATGAATTTTAATAAATTTACTGTGGGAAGGCAGCAGCTGCCCAGCCAAAAGGCGTAGGAGAAGCAATTCTATAAAGAGCCAGAGTGTCAGCAAGAAGCCGGAGCATTTCTAACTCTAAGAAGTGCAATTTATGTGCCATGAAAGGACAAAAATCCTGACTGAAATTCATTCTAGATCTGATGACAGTTAAGATATTCCTAGGCCTGATCACCAGTTACTTTCTTCCATTGCTCTTAGTTAAATTTAAAAAGTAAGGTGATGTAAGTTAATCATATTGTCCTTTGTGAGCAGGACTTTGTCTTTTTAAGGAAGAGTTACAATTGTAGATTCTAAACATGATGGCAATTTAGTAGAAGTCAGAGATTAACTACGAGGGTTAAACTAAAGCAACAATACTGAAAGCGGCCTTTCCCAGTGAGGAAGGCCAAGGATTAGGGACGGGAAGTGGCTGGCTAAAGCTTCAGGATAATATCATTTAAATCCTCAACAGAAAGCAAATTAAACTGCAAGAAATCTTGATTGTGAGATTTATATGGACTAAAGGATACAAAATAGATTTAAAACTTCTAAGAATTCATACGTGTTGAGAATCAAAAAATCCCATCAGAGTAAATATTGAAATCTCTTAGAATAAGCAATTTCAGAGACTTTAGGGTGACAGATCCAAAACTAATTGAAAGAATTCCAGAAAAGAGGATCAGACTATCATATCAGGCAGAGAGACAAGCAAAGGTGCAAAGGACAGAAATTTAAAGGCACCACATGGCGTTTGACTGTATACCGTGTATTGTTCTTTCTTATAATTTATACTAAATTCTGTATTCAGATGAAAACAATTATTAATAACCTGTATCTTTTTGCATCAGGACTAAAACAGATTCATCTACTAGTCTGTATTTTTTACCTACACTTCTTAAGAAAAAAACACATTAGCTGCGTGCATCTTTCTTTGCTTTTTTTATTCCCGTACAGGATGTCGGGTATTACATATCTTTACCATCCAACCTTTTCTGATACCTCAGTACAAGCAGAGTACAAAATATCATAAGTATTGCAAATAATGGTCATTATTTTAAAGGCATAGAATTAGAGCGACAGAAGACTGGATTTTTTAAATGGATGTCTAGTACATAGGACCTAATCATCACCATCTGACATTTGTAGGTAGGATATATTTGGTGACCAAAATACTTGACAGATTTTCTTTTAAGTGTGAAATAAAAGCCTGGTGTTCAAAAGAGCCACGAGGACTAATGGAAATCTGACTGATTTTTTTAGAGGGGAACAAAAGAGATCTGTGAAGCTGTCACCTTTACCAGCACTTCAAGGGACACAGAAAAAACCAGAACACTCTCAGGACAAGTTTCAGGGCAAGCTAAACACATCACCTCAGGTTGTCTGAATTTCCATCAATGTTAAAAGTCCCCTATAAGGAAGGGTTGATCGTGCCATTGCCGTCCTGTGCAGGAATTGAGACACTTTTAGTTAACAGGACTCAGGAGAGTACACAATTGCCTGCAGTTAATTAGCTCCTAGTAGCTCGAATAGGTACATCCATTCTGTAGCATTCTGAGAAAGGATACAGAAAGAGATTTCAAAACACAAATGGTTTGAAGATACTCGTCCCTTCATCCACTCAATTCCATCAAAAAGAAAACACTGAGGGAAGTCTGCAAAACGCATGGGAGGGCTGTGCGATGCTCAGCATGACCTCATGCACTTTTCTAATTTGGACTCTTCTCTGAAACTGTGCAGCTTAATCTCGGGCAAACTAATGTAGAACTATGAGTGCACAGATGGGCCTGCACGGAGTCCTTGGGGAAGAGAAATGCAGTTTTGGGTGGCATTTAAATTCCAAGAGGAAGCCCCTTACGAGAAGCTGATGTATTATGTACGGTTTGTAAAAACTGCCAAATGGGGTTAAATGTCAGAGCACGTGTGTGCGCAGAGGCACAGACATTGCAACACCTACAGATCGATCAGCCAATTCCTTTCACTCAGTGAAAGAAGTAACAGAAAATGTGGGCAACTGGCATCCCGCACACATACTGTCACCCACACTGCCTACAGCGACAGGAGCAGAACCCGCCATCCCGCAGCAACCTCTTTCATGTTTAAGTGCAGACCACAGAGTGAGCGGAAGTCCAGGTGAGCAACTGCAGCTACGTACCAAGGTACCAGGCCCAGTCAGTTCAGCAGAGGCAGTAAGGAGCAGTAGCTACAGGTCCTAAGGATATCATTGTCTGAAGCCATGTTCTCCCGGAGCTCATTAGACATTCCATTCATAATGGCATAATGGGAAGAACGTGATCAGAGTTTGTTTCGAGAAAATTAAAAACTAAACTCTCTAGGGCTGTCTTTCATACAATATTTATTGTTGATGAAGTCTCTGTTTTATTTTCATTGTATTCTGCGCGGTTATAGCTTCCTAATATGAGTTCTCCAAGCCCCTGGGGTATTTTTGTTGATTAGGGTGACATCTACTGGTGGAAATAGTGATCTTCTCAAATAGTCTTGTAAGAATCACACCAAACAAGTTTGATTTGGACATAAAGAAAGCTCTTTTACCTCTTCAGCTAATATAATACTTAACAACACCTTAGAGGAGATGCATAAGATTTCTTTATAAAGAACCTAGAATTGGTTAATTTTGCACCATTTCTCCTTGTGATTATAGTCTTTTTCACAAGAATAGCTACTTTCTGAGAAATGTTCTGTCTTCGGTTCAGTCATTGTCATACGAATGTGCTATCATTCAATCCTAATACCTAAGATGTTTTTTCTTGCTTCCATGACATTTGTGTAACAGTGACAAAGGCTAAAGCAGGAAAAGGAAATGATACCAGTTCCACTGAATTTTTATCATTTTAAATTCTCATTTCGTACTCCTTTCATGGTTTCTTTCCTCTTAAAAAGTAAGGACTGAAGGAAGGAAAAGAAATGGAAAAATACCAGGTTTAGGAAACCACACCTCTGCTGTGCATCTTTTTAATGGTTCGCCTTCAGGTTTAAGGCACGGAGAGAAATCGCTGCTGGAGACACCAAAGCCAAGGAAGTGCGAGTCGGGTCCACTCACAAACCTACAGCAGGAACAATGCTTTGCGAAAGTCGAGGTGTGATGCAGGCTGTGAGTGACATCCTACCGCAGAGTGAATGACTGAATACAGTGTACCTTGTACACAACCCAGTGCTAAAACTACAAGGGCCTCTTATTGTACCTTCCTCAGACCCATTGCTTCCAGTCTTCTCTAATACATAAAATTTTAAAACATTAAAAGTTCCAGACTTTCAATTATATTGTCTTTTTTTTCCTTTTATCATTCCAGAACATTTTTTGTAGTTCTTATAAACTGGAGGTGAAAAGCTGGATTAGCAGCGAAGTCTTAAAAATTTTTTGTTCAATAAAACATGATTTGAAAGAGTAAATTTAATATAACCTTAAAGATAAGTGATAAAATGTATGTTGAATATATATTGCACCCCTTGAGCTAATTTAAATAAGTTATAAATAGGGACTTTTCTTTTAAAAAGTCAATAAAACTTCCTAAACGTTTTATTTCATGGGAATGTGCTCCCATAGGCTTTTCCTTGCATTGCCATGTGGCCATGTGTTGGAATATAGTTTCTGTGCATTTCTTTAACACTTCTTTCAAATACAGAAGATCACTAGATGAATTAATATGTAAACAAAGCAATTTTTCTTAAGAGTATAAAATCTGCCTATACAGATGTTATTGTAAGAAAATAAATATTATCCAGAGTAAAAGATGTGCTACCTTAAAATTGATTTGCAAAAGCAGAAACAGATGCACAACTTACTTGCTCATCAAATCTCACCTTCAGTACTTCTCTTGTTAATAACTATACCATGTGCCAAAGAGGTAATATTTCCTAAAACATATTTAACAACCGAAATTTCTTTTTTATAGTATTTCAGGAAAAGAGGAGAAGCCCCATTGTTCCCACGCAATTAATATTATTTGTAACTGGAAGATTTTCTATGTTCGATAATTAAATGAGGAGTGAGAAATTATTTTGTTCAATTGTAGAAGTTACTTTGATTTCTTGTAAAAATGTTGTTAGACTATAATTATGGCACAGAAGTGTGAAACCAGGATGGATGCACGGTGTTTACTGTGATGATGCTAAACCAGGGTAGAACAGCACATCAGTATTCAAAATCACAGAGCACGTAGGCACGTTGTACTGCGCGGCTCCTACCGGCACACGGTGCGGGCTGACGAAGGGCTGCTTGGAGATCTCTCTGAGGTTGTGAGTCTCCATCTCGATTCAGTTTTTTGGACAAGATAAAAATCCTTATTTACAGATATTCTCTTTCTTCTCCATCCCAATTCAGTTTGAGACTAACCTGCAGTTTCTTTGGGTTCTGGGAAGCATAACTCAGTAGGCAACTTTGCGGATTCTCGCAGTCCCAGCCCCGGGAGGTTCGTTTCACGGTGTAGCAAGTAACGCCCTCACGTTTTCAGTGTTGTGTTTTGGTGAATTTCCAGTGCTTTTTATTCCCACACTATGGCTATGAGATAACTGCTGTTGACTAATCAAACATATCACTCAATCACTGTCAAAGGTTATTTGGCTAAATAAACATAAAGTAATGTTAAAATAAGAGTATTAAGAAAATTTAGATATATTTAGAATGGTGAAAAATTTCAAGTATATAACTGTGTTTTATCAATGAGGAAACTCCTTCCATTTTGCTGTTTGCATCATCTCTGAAGAGATTTTCATTATTATTTTTTCTGGGGGATCAGACAATACCATTACGTAAAATTGGAGACTTCACTTTTAAAGCTGTAAGTTGCCTTTTCTTTCTACAAGCTGTAAAACTTTAATATCAGTGTACAGCACTTGAAAATGATATTCACTGGCTTAGAGTACACTCCTTAGCAGATGATGAGTGGTTTTTTGTTTTAAAAATCTTTTTTGTTAGTACATGTTAGTGATATATATTGAACACATACCTGTGGGGAGTTGGTACACACATATAATTGCATTTTTTATCCTTTTCATTCCACTTCTCTTCTCCTCCCTCCCTGCTTGCATCCCAATCATTTCTTCCCTTTGAAAGTACCATTTACACAAGTATGCACTGGTTAATTAGAGAATATTAGGTCCTCAGCTTATGCAGTTAATCTAAAGTTACACTATACAGCATCAGAAAAAGTGTAACATTTATCAAGATAATATCATGTAAATACTACTATAAAATCTAGAAAGCATCCAGTTCTTTTTGTTTTATTTTGTTTTGTTTTGGTTTTTTTTTTGCTGTACAGGGGATCAAACTCAGGACCTTGTGCTTGCCAGGCAGGAGCTTGTACCACTGAGTTATATCCTCAGCCCCTAGCATTCAGTTTTATCATGGCAGAATCAGATGCTTGAAATCTAAATTTTTGCTTGTTTGAAAATTTGTAGGAGAAACTTTCGTGAAGTTCTAATGCTTTATTTTCAAACAAATATGTTTCAAATATTTGTCCAATTTTTAATTTTGTGTATCAGTCATTCCTTCAAGGAAAAATGATACTACCTCAGAAATGTTGCTAATTCAGCTTGAATCTCAATCACTGAGAGCTTATTTCAATACAACACGTGTAGTACAACTGAAGGAGTTAAATAAGAAAAAAAGATTTCTACACCTCTCAGTGTTGATGTCTATGTTCTACACGCATGCAGGAAAATAAGTATGTGTTCAACTTTTTTAAAATAAATCAATCTAATTTTGCTTTTGGTTTTATATCTTTACAAGACAATTACAAAGATAAAATTTGCAAAAGCACACCCTTTAATGTATTACTCTATTAATCAATAATTACCATTCTACAGAACAAAAAGGCAATCAAGTACATATTGCTTTTTTGTTTTGTTTCATTTTTGCAAATTTGTGGCTGATTCTTTGGAGTATTTTTTATTTATAAAATTTTGTGTTTTTCAGGATGCATTGTTTGTTTTAAACGTTACTGAGTACCCACCATCCATAGTCTTTTCCCAGTGTACAAGTGCATGTGTATTCTAGTGTCAGATCGGGCCGCTTTCAGTCTCATAAAATGAGTAAATGGAGAGGTAGATAAATAGATACAAGCTAATAAGCATAAAAATATAAGCTTCTAATTATATCTGTACATTTTGAAATCTTACTGAAAATCTTACACTAGTTTCAATTTTCCACACCAAATTTAAAATTTTTGTATATATAAATTATATATTTATATATGATATATTATTTATAATTATTTATTTATGGTGTACTAATTATATATTTATTTTTTAGATAAAGGAGATATATTTATATATTTATATAGATATATTTATATAGATATATAGATATATTAGATATATATTTATATAGATATATAGATATAAATATATAGATATATTTATATCTCCTTTATAGATATATAAATATAAATATAACTCCTTTATCTCAGTACTTTCCTTATCTGGAGGTAGGAAGAGGAAGTCTATCTGTGCATGCCAACAGTTATCCTTTTATTTCATTATTTATTTTTAATTTTTTATGTCAAATAATTTACTTGAACATGAAACTAAGATATACCAAAACAATGCTCATTAAAATAATAAAATGGTGCTTTTTGACACAGTGTGTCATCGGAAAAGGTCCTCACCTTCTTCAATCACTAAGGACAATCCAAAGGCTATAAAGCATTTCTGTTGTAATACTACAAAATTAGTGACCATTATTTCTCAAAGGTTTGCACAGCATTTTGACCACATAGTATTCGATTGCGTTATCCTGAATACATCACTGTCCACTGGAAAAACATTCTGCTAGGCATTTTCGTATCACACAGGACAAAATGTCTGCCTTGTTAATGAAGGCAGGATTAATATACCATTCTAATTTTCAGGAGCAAAGATGGATAGTATTGTGGTACCTTTTTCATTAGTAACAGTTGCTTAGGTAATACTTTTCCGGCAGGCGAAAAGTAGCATCATATGCTGGAATAAGCCTAATAAGCTTCGATGAGGGAGATCAGCGTTCTCATTTCCCCTCATCCATCCTGGGGAATTCAGTGTGCCCACCAGTACATGAGAAGGTGCTCTGGTATGCGTGCGCAAAACGTGTGCAGTGGGTTAAGGTTTCCCTGAATCACACAGACAAAAGCAAAAATCTATAAATCAATTCCATCAAAGAATTCAGTTTCTGAACTTTGTCACTAACATCACTGCTGTCTTCTTATTAAAGAGTTAAGATTTTAAAGGTAGCTATAGAAAGACCAGCAGGAAGCACGTATTAAAATTTTAAAACAAGAGAATTGTGAATCGTTTTAGAAAGAGAACACTTCTAATGCTTCCCCTGCCTTATCAAATAAAAATGGTACGATGAAACTGAATGCTCCCATTCTGTTTTCAGTGAAATGAGACTTGGCATTACTTTATTACTATACTGTCACTGCGACTTAGTGACTGGGGTATAAGATATGCATAAAAAATGCGAAAAAACTGAAGCATCGGGATTTAATGTACTGGACACATCATTGGAATCAAAGAGAAAATTAAAAATTTAAAATAGGGGAAAGCTGAGAAAGGTCTAAAGAAAATATATATATATATAGTTTTTGAGCAAAACACGCCAGAGAAAGCAACAGAGGAATAATAGCAGAACTAAAAAATTCACTCAAGTAAGAAAAGACCCGAGTGAAGAAAGACAAGAACCAAGACAGAAATATTAATCAGGGCCAGAGGAGGCCTCTCAAGCAGATTGCTACAGGAAAGAGGCCGCGCAGAGCCCAGAGGGCCGTGGGCCTGGGGGATGCCCAGAGAAAAAGGAACAAGAAAGTAGAAAACTAGGAGGGGAAAACGGAGTGAGGCTCACAAAAAAGAAAGACTGAGAACAGATGACAGGGAGGTGGTTCAGAATAAATGAGAGGGAGAAACAAAGCAAAAGGTGAGGAGAAAAAAAATCTGCAACTTGCATTTATTTCCCTTGTTAAACAAAAGAGCTCATTTGTATGTGTGCATGCTTTCTGTCACAGGGAGGCAAAAGTTCTGGTTTCTGTAAAACTGTTCAGAAGTCTGCTCTGAGTTCAGGTTTGGGAATATAAAATTTTGGGCCTTCTACGGCTTTACTACATCATTTCATATAGTTCAGCTGACACATTCACGGCTGGCTTTGTGAAGGTATTTAAAATGATGATTTTCGTTAAACACTTTAGGAAAACATAATATTGAGGTAACTGCAGGTGGTATTTTGGTTGTGGCTTCATTTAATTCCATTTTATAAGGAATTGGTCCTTTCAAATGTTAAAATAACATTTTTAGAATTATGCATTTTAAGGAAATATCAGTAAGTAAGCAAGTCCTATATTTGCATTTTGGTTTTGAAAAGCCTCTCCAAAGTATTGAACAAACTAAAATTATACTTTACCAGTAATTTGCCATTTAGAGTTGAAGTAAAAGTCAAACAATTTAAATATATACTGTATATTTACATGCATAAATGTATAGTCACATGTACATTATGTGTATCCATATAGCATAAGAGCAGATGTATCACACACAGACTCAGTATACGCCGTTGTTACCTTTTTGCTTTTTAGAAAAGTTTGAAAGTTACTGTTTGTCTATATAATTATTCAAATCTACTTTTTGTGATGAAGATTAAAGCTTCCTTTCTGAAATTATGAAAATGCATATTTGAAACAATTGCACAATTCAGTTATATCCTTACATAGAAACAGGAACGGAATAATAAGGTGGGTGTATTTGTAGTTGTAGCAAAAATATTGGCAGAAAAATCATATTTAGCCCAGAATAGTGTTTTGCTTGTAGTAGAAAAAATGTCATAAGGGAGTATCTAAAAGAAATCTTTTGGTTGATAATTCTGTGTGCTATATACCTATATCTACATATACATACATATTTAAAGATGCTCATCATTTTATTCAGGCTTTTCATTATACATTATCCAAATTATTACTGCAGTCTTTAAAATGATTTCTCATTCACTCATTTCTCCAACTTCATCCTTCACTTTAAGCTGTACAAACTACTCTGAAAGCTTCAGAGACCTCTTCACGACTTAAAATCCTTCCTGGCTGCCTCCCGCACATATGTCTGAAGGGCTTATTTGTTTACTTATTCTGTGGTTGAAGCTGACTGACCTTCCTTTCAGTATCATGTGCCGGAAAGCACAGCCACACGCTGAGGCCGTGTTCTGCTGACCGCCTCTTCGTAACGCGCCCTGCTTCTTCCCCTGCCTAACGTTACCTCACTGCACCCCGCAATTCTTGCTTGCCGACCACTTTCACACTTTACTCAGCATTCAACTCTAGCCTTCTCAGATTCCCAGAAGCCGGGCACCAAGACACAAAATAAATATCTACTACACAGACTTCAGCCTTTTACATATTACATAGAAACTGCGTTCTCCATGAGCGTGTCTATGTCTTCGATTTCTTAACAACCCCCATGTCTAGAGCATTACCTCCTAAACTACGGTTGCCACACTATTAATTGAATATAAAGTAGGTGTTCAATTAATTATTGAAGTGATTAATAAGGAACTGAAATAGAACACATGCAATGCAGTCTTTCAGCAAGCCAATCAAGGAGAGGGTGGACAAAGAACTGTCTTCACATAAATTAATATTACAAATAATAGAGTATTATTCTGATGATAACTTCAAAGATTATATGAAGTTTAATTATTATTGAAGTGATATTCTTCTGCTATTCTAGGAAGACCCTCACAGGTATCCAGTGGTCATAATAAGATAAATAATCAACTGACTTTCCAATTCACAAGTCAGAGTACTGTTTTTAGTGCCTGATACTACAATGATGTGGACAAACTAAAGTCCCATCAGACAGAAGTTGTCTGTGTCTTGTGGGGGTATCTTTTATTAGAGGACTTAAGGACAATTTTAAGTATTTAAGGAAGTTCAGTCGCAGGAAGAGAAGCTTCTTAAAGTACATCAGTAATTTATATATGGATCTGTCTCTTCATAAGGCAGAAGAAGGATGAATGAATATTACCATAGGTTAAATCTCCCAAGCAAATTAAAGAGGAAAAAATAACTGCCATGCATTGATATTCCAGGAATTTTTACCTACCTGATATCATTTAATCTTTAAGCTGCCCTGAAAGCAAATTAGTATCTTCTTCAGAGGAAAATAAGGTTTGATGAGATTATCTTAAAAGGAAGTATTCATTGGGTTACGCTATCTGCTATCGGGAATTTTGAATTGCAAGCAGTGGAAGATCTATTATGGGAAAATGAATGGCTGCTCTGCCACGAACAGGAAGAAAAAGCAGCTGCTTCTTTTAGAAATATTCTAATGCAAGCAGGATTGTTCGCCAACTATAGCTATGCCACCACCGATGCCGGACACACAGAGGAAAAGATATTAACAGACATCCAAATATTTTAAATGAAATGTTAAACTGGAGTGCTCTTATGAGGGTCTTAAATGTTGGAAGCAAGAGTCCAGCACCCAGAAAGAGCAGGGGATGGGGGATATGTAAGTGAGCTGAGCATCGAGGGCTGATCCGATCGTTCAGGGCTATGTGAAAACCTGGGAGACTTTAATCACTATTTGTTAAATGGATACTGAAAAAACAAAAAGCTAGAAGACTACTTGTTAAACAGAGATAAAAAAAAAAATCAAGCATTATGGAAAAGCTGAAAGAACCATGTAAGCTCCTAACGTTCTTTAGGTATCCAGTCCTTTCACTTGAAAGCCAAAATCTTTTAATATAGTAAATGATTAACCTGAAGATAAGTAGCTACAAAATGATAATGTTTACGTCTGTATCTGTGTCTCAAACTGCCTTAGGAGAGTCATTTGAGAATGAAGACACAGAAGAAATAAAAGAATTCACTATTAAAGGGTAGGATTCTTTGTATGATCATTTCAAAAACATGCTGAAAAGGAGAACAAAGGTACTATTTTTCAGGTACTATACGTGGGTTTAAGCATTTGGTTCTATAACCAGGTGAATTAGCAGGTATCAATGTTTTTTAAGAGTTTTCTTTTTTATTTTAAAGAGAATTTTAAGAAGAACAATAACAAAATGCCAACAACATAGACACAAACAGAACAAAGCAAAACCAAGAAGAATGATACAGGGTTTCAGAACAAAATGATAGGGATTAACAGTGATTATTATGTCACATATTTTTGGTTAATTGAAAGGAACAGCTAGTGCTTTATTTATCTATTTATTTTGACCACTTTTGCATGCTTATCTGGTAATCCGGTGACCTGAGCAACTAATTTGAAGACAACAATATGCAACATAACAACCGTTGTTGAATTCCTACCATCTTGTTTGCTGAAACTGTATTGTTTATAATTGTTTTGTTTTTATTTTTTATTCTCTTTACTGGTTTGATTAATCTTGCATTCTTACATCTGGTAATCTAATAGTTTTCAACATGCAGAATAGGAGGAAGGCAAAGCACAATGCAAGCATTGGAGATTTATGATAACTCTTGACACGATATTCCCTAAATAAAAGTATCCAAGAAAATGGCTTCAATTAAATATATACATATGGGCTGGAGATGTAGCTCAGCAGTGCAGTGCCTGCCTGGCAAGTGCAAAGTCCTGAGTTTGATTCCTTTTACCAAAAAAAGAAAATAGTAAAAAATAAATATATACATACATTATATGTATATATAATGCATAATATTATTGTAACATGATTATAATATATATTACATATTATATATGTATATATTTATATACATATATATGTATAGACATGAAGTTGCTTCTTCTAAATTAATACTTCCCCATAAAAATCAATAACATTCCAAAGAAATAAGGCCAGCATACTCATAATGATAAAACTACAATCAAAATATACAAAGACCAAAATAAAAGATAGGAGGAAGTAGGGAGACGTATATTTTCCAAATGGGAATGGGATCGTGTGGTGAAGGGCAGAGGAGAGGAAAAGTGGGTAAAAAGAATCAAAGTATTAACATGTATTAACTCCCCACAAGGAATGAAAAATTATTATATAATGCAAATATGTACTCATAAAACTGAAAAGGAAAAATTATACATAAAAGTATAGCTTCTTAAGGTATGAAAACTGAGTTTGGAAATTATACACATTTACTGAACTTGAAATATAAAACCTTTAATGAAATTCTAAGCTATTAAATTTGGTACCATACTGACTGTAACTCTTCCATCTCCCTAATTTCAGGTTACACACATTGAATAAAATAAAGGAGGGATGAGGAATCAGAGCAAACTCATCAGATTCATTAATAATTTATTGGTGATATTTTAAGTCATTAGAAACAGTAGTCTGTAATGTGCATCTTAACTGTATCGGGCATGAAGGACTTTGTGATCAAAACTTCATATATGGAAATGCAAAGAGAGATCACATAAGTTTATAGTGGAGAAAATCATCACTCACCGGCTTCTGACTCTTTGTCCTATGTAAAAACCTATTCTTTTTCACTTCTGCCTTCTAAATCAATGGAAATTAATTTTCAAGTGCATCCAGGTACAGAAAGACTGCTATTAGTGATCCACGCACGGCGCGCGCTTTGTGTAAACACAGAAACATTCTACAAGTCTAACGTAATTCAATGCTCGTTTGGCAACTACATAAATTGGCCTTGATTTGAACTGCATTCTGGGTAGCGCCTACGGTCACCGTAAAGGAATGAGAGCACTCCATGCCTCGGCATCGCCTTCAAGTTACCACTGAAGAATAGATCTGGTCCACGGGAGGACGCAGTAGTCGAGCTCTGTCATAGGGTCGGGGAAAGCTTCTGTTTCTAAAAGTATTGTCACTGTCTACTGAAACCTTCGCTATAGTTATATCTGAGCACTAATACAAAAACTCTTGAATAAAATAACCTAAAACTTCATAGACTTTCATATCAAGTTTATCAAAACTACTTCTATCAGTAGCAAGCAGAAAAGTAGAAAAACAGATTCCTGGTAATTTCTATGTTTGAGATAACATGATTCTCTTCAGGGTAAAAAAAAAAAAAAATCATTTCATGTGACATTATTTAGACCCAAATTATTTAAGCAGAAACAGACCTGAAATACTTTAAGTGGGAAGGAATTCAAAATGGCACCTCAAAGATAAGTACTGAGACTGCTTGTGTCTCCTGCGACAGTGAACCCCTCCAGGCCGTATCTGCATTACATTAAGGTCTAATAAGCCCTCAGTTCTCTTACTTCTTTTTCTGATTTACCATTTGTTTCTTAAAACTGGAGAGAATAGTTGGACATGAGCCCTTTCACCATTTACTAATAAAGGACACTTACTTTGAAATATCTAATTAATTATCTGTCCTACCCAAACACACATATTCATATTACAGGAGAAATTCAATGTTATACCAGCCCACAAAATCAAAAGATGTTCAGATGTTGGTAGAAGATAAAAATGAAGGATTCCATTCAAAGGCCCTGAAAAATTGGCCCAACATTAGTGCAAGTGGAAACTGAGTGATCCTTTTTGAGATTAATCATACAAAACCTCTCCTCAGCAGCTGCCTCTTTCTCATTCTGTGACACATAAGCCCACAGTGTAACACTGCCCTCTGCTTCACGGCAACCAAACTATTCCCATTCATTTGTGCACCGTGATTCTTAGGCCGACAAATAGAAACTGAGATTATGTCAGGTTGAGTAACTAAGTTTCATCTCCATTAAAATAATCTTCAGAGTTTCCTTTTCCGGTAAAATTTCCTGTATTTTTTATCCAGAAAGAGAAAAGTCTCATATATTAGATAGGCTAAAGTAGCACTGTTTAAGAGCAGAAGGCATTTCAACATCTAGAAAAGGCTATGCTCGCTTCACTCTGTAAGAGTAAGCAAAGAAATAATATTTTATATTTTAGTGGTTATCAATACTGTGCGCTTCATTTGTGTAATTATTCTTTTTCATCCAAAACCTAATAGATTCTCTCAGAATAATCCATAATTAGAAATAGTTTGAGATGGGGGCAAAACTCCATCTATCGTCCTGACCCTAACATTAGATGTACCAGAAATCTACAAGGTCATAAATGCAGTTTTTTCTACTCCCTTCAATTTCACCCCAGACTTAGTATTTTCCTCATATTAAGAAAAATTCAGAAAATTCTTATAAGCACAGATAATTAGCTACAATATCCATTACTAACTGTCCCTTAGTTACAGAGTTGTATTTAAATCTATTCCAAAGTCTCACATTCCAATATCTTGTGAATAAAATAATTTACTTATGTATTTACTTTTATTTGGCAAAAATTTTCTATATTTAATGCTCTGTATGTTTGGAAATATGAACATATCATTGACTGGCTAAATAGAGTTGAAATACATGTATTTCTTCCCATATTTTATCATTTCTCTGTGAAAAAACTTAAAATCTATTATTAGTGATTTTTCAAAAATACAACACATTGTTACTAACTATAATCAACACATTATATAATAGATCACTTGAATTCATTCCTCATATCTAACTGAAATTTTACATTCTTTGATCAATATCTCTCCCTAACCGCCCTAGCTCCCGGTAACCACCACTCTATTCTCTGACTTCATGAGCTCCACTTTTTCAGACTGCACGTGTAAGAGAGGTCATGTGGTGTTTGCCTTGTGTCACTCCGCATAAGATCTTCCGGGCTCATCCTAGAGGGCTCCTATTGTTGCAACTCATAGTAGTTTCTTCTTTCAACTAAAACACTACTCTATTGTGTACATACATCCCACGTTCTTCACCATTCTTATGGACACTTAGGTTGATTCCGTGTCTTGTTTGTAACAATGCAATGACCATGAAAACACAGATTACTTTTGATGTGCTGATTTCATCTTCTTTGGATGTATACCCAGAAGTGGGGCTACTGGCTCATACGACAACTTTGCTTTTAATTTTTGAGTCCTTTCAACAATATGCAAAGGGACCCTTTCCTTCAAATCCTGGAGCAACTTATTGATCCCCATCCATTGATTGATTTCATAGCGTTATGGACTGTGCTGCTCTGTCTGTTGTTCTTACTCCCTCGTTGAACATATATTTATTATCTATTGTAAAAGGTGCCAAAAATAGAGAAAGGAACAGCACAGATTCCAAACCAGAAGAGATTTTGGGCAATGAAAGCCACTAACCATATGTGACTATTTGAATTTAAATCATTTATTTAAATAACATTAAAATTCAGTTCCTCTGTTGTAGGAGTTACATTTCAGCTACTGCAGAGCTGCGTTAGTACAGATTATAGAACATTTTCATCGTCATAGAAACATTTATTGAGAAACTCTGGTCTAGAGAGGGAAATAATCATACAAGTAAACAATGAAAGTGAGCCCTTCAAACGCTGTTCTACGGATAGCGTCTAAATGTGAGGGGAGACAGTGCAGATTCCAAACAGCTCACTTTGTGGTCTCTTGCTAAAAGCAGCTGGGCAGTACTAAGTTCAGAAATCCCCATATCCTACGTAGCACCACACTTGCAAAGTTAATATGCACATCTGAAGATGGAGTACCCATCTACTACAAAGAACCCTGGGTTCATGACAGAAATTATAAGAGGTGAAAATTATCTCCATAAGTTTAGATCACTTTCACCTGGAAACATGGAAACAGAATCCTGAAATTTTTATAAATCTTACTATTTCTTTAATCAAAAGTTCTTTATGATGGGTGACCAAAAGTGAAGAACTAGAATACAAATTTGGAAATGGTGGTAGATAGAACATGGCATTCTGACTATAAGAGTCTAAATTTCAATTCAAGTTTGGGCATTTATTAGATACAGCTTTCATTTCGCCCAATAGCAAATCTAGATAATTCATCTTCCTCTCCTTGAATCTATCACAGCAGTTCTGAGTTAGCTGTCAGAACCCAAATCAAACAGGTGACAAATAAATGAAGTGAGGCCCATAGAAGATAAACAGAAGAGTAGATGTGACCATTGTGCATAGCACCTGACACTAGGATATAGTGCAGCAGGTACGTGGCATGGGATCTATGGCAAGCCAGAGGGAGCATACTCATTTTTAAATGAGAGCACATTTGCAATGTGTGACGTTTACAACCTGATCCCTTCTTTGTGAAGAAAAACATCTTATGTTGTCAGAGTTTCTGAACTGGGGCGGGGGGGATTTGACATGAAATGTGCAAAACTTTGAAGCAAACCAAAGTATTCCTAAAAATTATCCAAGGGAATTTTTAAAGAACCTTCAAATCTGCTAAGAGAGATTGAGGTCCCAATCTGTCAATATGCAGGTTTATGTCTAGAATTACAGATTATAATTTACAAACCAGCCTCATCAGTTTTGCAGCCAATTTTTGCTAAAAATAAAATAAGCAGCTAATTTAAGTATTAAGATTCACTTATAAAACCCACCAAATTTCCAATCCAGAACATTTTATGTCACTGAAAGCAGGGCTGGTGACCTTAAAGTAAACTTGGGGAGAGTCTGCTTGGTCTTTTTCTTGGGAGAACACTGAGCAAGAAGCAAACCATTGTTGACGTACTCTGGAAGGGAGACTCCTATGCAGCGATGACCGCTGCTCCACCAGGGTGAGGCACTGCACAGGGCTTCCTTATCCCCAGGTTCACAGCCAGCTCCTCCGTAAAGACACACTATTCAGTAACACTAGCAGGGTGTTCTTTCCATAAATAACTCTATGTACACATGCCTCTTCGCTAAACAGGTTTAATTCTTTTCTCTTAGTAACATTTAATGTTCATCTTAAGGATGTTTAATAAGCATAAGAACAATATTAACCTGGCACTTAATAGGTATAGCTAACATTTTCACAAAACATAGAGGACTTCACTTAAATAATTAGATTAAATTGGGAATCAAAATGATTCTTTACATTTAAAAACTCCTCAAGGAAAACATCTCAGTAGTCTCCAAATCTTTTATTACAAGGCAGATTGTAATATTTAACTTTATAAAGGGCACTATATTTTACTATGTTAGTTAACATTTTAATTGATTTATTTTGTTCTAGTTCATGTATAAGGCCAATACAATGTTTCAAGGTTTAGAATATTCTATTTTTATTTTCTGTTGCCATTACTTGTCTCCTATTGTTAACATTTATCATTTTCATAATTACGATTTCCTTAATAAAAGGGACCATAGTATGTTGATTTCACAGCTATTTCCCCCCCCCCTCAGGAAACATACATATAAAAAAGAGAAAGGTTAAAATGATTTAATCTTCTCAGACTCCCAGAAAAGATAACTTGGTATGTTTTCATATTTCTAACAGGGTGGTGTTAGAGAAGCAAAGATGACTGGAAAATTCTGAACAGTTCCTTTGCATGCACAGTAGGATAGCGCTTTATATGCAGACTCTCACCCACTGAATTCTAATCAGAAAGATCGGTCTCATCTCAGCACGCTAGAGGAGAAATAGGGCAGGAACGTGCTGGTCCCGTGATAAGTACGTCGCAAGTTAGATTTGTTCGCTGGTCGGTCAAGGAAAGGGAGAGACAAAGAAAGCGAAGGGAGAGAGAAGAGGGGGCGTTCCCCGAGCTAATTTTTTTGTTATCATTCAGCTGATATTATGCTCCCTTATCCTCTCTAACAGAGATTGGAAGAGAAACTGAGACTGGGAATTATTATAACGCATATAAAGCAGCTTTCGCCGAGGGAAACGACCCTTGGAAGATCACGGAGAGAATCAGAGAGAGCCGTAGAGGGAGGAGGGCAAGTGGAGACAAGTTGCAGTCACAGTCGCCAAGGTAGAAGAGACATCATGACGTCCCCGCGATCAGTATGTTATGTGGTATGTTCACAGGTGCAAGGTTTTAAGCGATAGTTTGGTTTATATTTCAATTTTGATTTCACATTGCCAATAATTATGAATATGTGTGTTTTAAAGTGTGCGTAAACACCCAAATTTAACGTCACTAGCAAAAACATCTACGCATTTTAAGGGGGAAGTCTTCCTTTTTGTATCTTTCAGATACGGACCAAATTGATGTGGAGGAGCACAAAACCGCCGGACTAGGTTACTACGTGTCTTCCCCGGCTGGCGTCGCATGATATGCCTAGTCGTCAGGCGCATCCGAGGGAATTATATCTGCCAGAGTCACAGTTTTTATTCTCCACATTGATTGCTTACACAACAGGTAGCATTTATGAACAAAAGCACAAAAAATCTTCTGTCAATATGAGAATCTTGCTAATCAGATTTTTAGGACTAGGTCTCTTCACAGCAAGAATACCCTCACAGAATCTCTCATTAAATTAGAAATTACTAACCAAATAAAATATTTACTACATGGGTGGGGCTTCAGTGATATTGACTGAAGAAGAAAGAATTTATAGAGGTTCGTAAAACGCAGTTGTCCATATGTAAAGGTAGAATGTGGACAGAAAAGCCCCACCCAAAGAAAAGCTAGTCAAAACAATAATGGCTTACTTGACGCCTACTTCACCTTATACACCTGTTATTTTGCCTCTCTGTCATCATTTTCCCTAGACCTCTACAATTTCCTCCAGTCTTGGGAAGGGATTTAACCACACTATCATATCTATTTTAAAAACATAACAACTTTCTCCTTATGAATTTTTCATTGTGCATTTGCAAAATCAATATCAGTAGTTCATGCATCTGATAGAATCATAAACCAACTTCAAATGAAGAAGGAAACGGTATGAACTATTTATTTCTCTAAATTCTATTCTTTGGATGTATCTGTCAGCTCTGCTTGGACTGGACAGAATAGGATCCTTTTGGATTTTTTTCTCTCTTTGCACAGGAATGAAATAGAGATGATTTCAAGTCCATGCCAAATGATGAACTATTTTCAGGAATTTGCACTGACCCTAACAGTTTTACATTTTGTATTTGTCAACATAATAACTACAATGCGTCTCAAGTGTAATTGCTATTCAAGTCCTACACAATCTTATGAGATTGTTATAGAATCCATATTCCTATTTTTAGATGCTATCTCTATCCAAATTCCCAAAACTAGTAGATTCATAAATTAAATCACTACTTTAGATTCCTCATAAATTATTAGTCTTATTTTAAGAGACAATACAATTCACAGGTCATTGTACACAAATATTAGCTCTGGAGAGCATACATATATTTCTGCTAATACATATTCAATAAATTTTACTTAACTAAGAAATCATTGATGTGCTTAATAAAACAGAAAAATCAATAGTTGATATAGAGAGGAAGCATATACAAACATACACAATAGCAAAAAACCAGTAGTTGAGAGAGAAAACATACATACATACACACATACACTCATATGTACATATTTGCCAGGAAGCATTTGTTTAAAATTGATATATTTTGATTCACTTGAAAATTTTAAGATGTAGCTCATGGGGAGAATCTGAGAAAGGAAATCAAAATTAATTTCAATTGCGCACGTATGTAATGAGCATGAATTACGCTAGACACTGTGTGCTAAACCCTAATGATGCCATGGTGATAAATAGCAGTCTATCTTTAAAAGACTGAGCCTATATAATCATATATGACTTTTAAAGGTATTAATGGCAGCTCATGAATCCCTAAGAAGCATTCTATGGTCACATATTAGAGGAACAACTGACTTTACTCCCTCTGTGTTCAAACTCAGTGAGTACATTTCATGTAGCAGTAAGTATTTCTGAAGATTCTCTTCAATTTTCCCACTCAGGGATCTTCATTATGGCATAATTACTGATTAGATAAATTTCATCTTTCCACTTTTGGCTTCTATCAATAGCTGCAGCAGCAAAAATAATCTTTTTCATGTCTAAGTTAAAATCACCACTTCCTTAGAAACTGTGACTCTGTATATTTCTTTTGACTTCATTCCAGAATTCTTTATTTCTATCTGCCTTGAATTGTTTGTAGTAGAATTTAACATTCTTTTGTTTAATACCCTGCCAATTCTTGGCAGATGGATACTTGCTGAATGATTAGTTGAATGAATTGCTTGTATCCTGAATTTATTATTAATAAATTGTTGTCCAGTAATGATTGTCTCTTCTCTGAATGGGAAAGACTTGAAAAATTCCATATGATACAGAACCCCATTTTTTTATTGCTTTCAGATACTTTCTGTCTATGTAGTTTGCCTTTCTCTCCAGTTTTATGATATATGTTTAAAGGTGGGCAGATTGGCTTTATAGTTTGTGTAATTTCATCTAAGTTAAATATGTAGCAAGCTCTCAATAAACATGGTTATTGGTTGACTAAGCTTGGAGATGTGGCAAAGTTTAAATGAGAAACTACTGATGCATCAGAATACTAAATGTAGAAACAACAGAATTGAATTCAAATCCTAGGTCTGCTTTTCCATAATTTGAAAATTTTAACCACTTTTTTATGCATCACATTGGGGTAATACCCACTTCATCCCATTCACTGTATGAGTTGTATTATATAATACATATAAAATATCTACCGAAGCAACTGACACATAACAGGCTCAATAAATTTTAGATATCCAGGAAATACATCTATGTTTCCATTCAATGTTTGTTGAATGTCACCCACATCTCAGGTTTTGTGCTGGTCATATTTTAAATGTTCCAAGTGTTGGACAACAGCGCTTTCAGAGAAACACTAAAGGAATTAGCACACTGCAAAGGAAAAGCGGTCAATCGCTAAACAGCTTCGAAGTACACAAAGAATATTAGCTTCCATTTCTTGAGATCATTATCAGAAGGGAAGGGGCTGGGGATTTAGCTCAGCGGCAAAGCACTTGCCTGGCAAGCGCAAGGTCGTGAGTTCGGTTCCCGGTACCGGAAAAAAAAAAAAAAAAGAAGGGAAGCAGACGACCGGTTTGCATACCATAACTTCACAATGAAGGGAAACACTGACCATGAAATGAAGCAGTAAAGTCACATTTTCTGGAAATTGTTAAAAACTGAACACAATCTATCCATCTGCAGTAGATGTCAGTGAAAACTTATCGAAAGGAAAAGCAGCCTCTTGGAAATTTCAAACACACAAATCCGATAAGACCTATATTTAAACAAATGAAACATGAGATTTCATAAACATAACTTCTTTAAAGTTTGTGTCCTATGCAGGTTAATACGCATACAATACATATTTGCATAATTAACGGCATGTGTTTTCCCTTCCTGACCTTTGACCAAAAATGTATCACCTTTTCATTATTACGTCCATTATACAATAACAAGGTAGGTAGCTGAAAGTTATAAGTAAAATATTCAAAACCTTGAAAAAGGCAATTACCAACTGTGAGACTTATTTCAAGCCAACTGAAATAACCAGTTCCAGACTTGGGTCTTTTTGATGACCTATTCCCCTGAAAAGTTTTGTGATGGTGGTAGCCGATAGCTCTGGTCTTCATTACGACTGTCTCAGCTTACTGCCCTGAAGAGATGGGGGATACAAGAGGTGCTAATCCATGCAGCAAAAACTCTCAGTGATTTACACCAGAACTAAAGGAGGAGACTTTCCCCCTACTAGATTCTCTGCAAGTAATTGCTTTGATAAAGCACAGTCCATATGTAGACAGGGAAATACGCAAGGAGATAGAAGGGCAATGCTGCAAATGTTCTCTTAATGTGGCTTAAATAACAAAAACGGAGGCAATGGAAATGCTTCATTCATTCATTCACTCATCATTCATTCATTTATTCAAAGGGAATACAATTCCACCTTTCAGATAACACCCTGGGGTAGGTGAGTGAAAGACACAACCATAATTCCCAAACAGAATCATCAGCCATCTCAGCGTGACACAGTAGAAAAATCTGCAGTTCACTGTCCTGAAGTTTTACATTGAAATAACGCCTGGCTGCAGAGGAAAAGTTCTGCAAAATTGGGCAGGTCCCTTCCTGGGAGGATCAGCATCTTCAGAAATACTTTGAAGTGTCTTTGTGTCCTCCTGTGAAGAGCATGAGTCACCACGCCTTCCTTCCCCTCACTCTCAACAATAAAAGTGAGTATGCTTCCTCTCCCTTCACAAAATCTCCACACAAAATCCGGAATAGTGGGCCTGGCTTTGAGGAAAAAAGACATGTTCCAGTGCCATTCTCCCTGTCTTGATCTTCTTTCCTTTTCTTGTTAGTGAAAACAGTGTAACAGCATTTACAAGTTTCTGCACAGCAGGAAGCTGTTCTTGTGCAGCGGGTCACAACACAGTTTATCTGTTCTCTGTGCAACAGTGCAGCCTAGTGGATGAAGCAAAGAACCCCGCCTTGCAGGCCAGCTGGTGAAGGTGAGGGAGGTTCCTCCCTGCGTTCCACCACGGCAAGACCGCTCCGTGCCTACCGGAGGCACTGCAGTTGTTTCAGCGGCAAAAAGAGTTGACACAGACTGCCAGAATTCTTGTGCTAAAATAGTAACGTAGATGATCCTGTAAATTATTTTTTCAAATCTTTTTAAGAATTAATAGCAGACTACTCAAGTGAATGTTTTAGAGACAGATTTTCTGTGATCTTAATTTTTAAAAACTTAATGAACAACTCAAAACCAAAAATAAACACTATTCATTAAATATTTGCTTAGACTAGCTTTATATAACAATTGCCAGTTCTAATCTTATTATAGTGTGTGTGTGTGTGTGTGTGTGTGTGTGTGGTGTATTGTCTCCAAAACTCACTGTGGGGATACAGATGTACAGAAAGAGAAAAAGATTATGTATATGTGTGTGTGTGTGTGTCTCTCTCCCTATATATATATATATATATATATATATATATATATATCCATTTATACTATACAGACAGACACACAAATATAATAATATAATTTGCTCATTAAGTAGCAATTTAGAATAGAAAGTTTATTTTAGTGCCTACATATATTAAGTTCAAAGTCCCTGAATAATATATCAGAGGCTTCATGTAGCTTACTTAAATTCTTTTTAAAACCACTCAGTATTCCATTTCAGAGTAATTCCTAAGAGCTAAATACCTAATAGTTCCTCCTTTTTGTTGATTTGCTTGCTTTTACTGCTTCTTTTAAACTATTATTCAAGTTCATTTTATCACTTTTTTTAAACCAGTAAGTTTTAAGCAGGCTTTGAAATACATATTTAAAATTGAAACATGTAAAGGTGGAAGTTTGAACTATATGGAAAAAAAGGGAAAATGGTCTTCCAAGAAACCACGCATAAGAACTTGACAATTTTCCTTTGTAAGAACATGGTAGAGACATCATTCACCCTGCTTGTTTATAGGATATGCTACAGTAAGAATTAAATGTAATTTAGTGAGACAATAAAATCTTCTCAACTACTGCGCTGTTGTGTTTCGGATGGGTTTGGGGATGATTAAATGTGTAAATCACACAGATCTGAAACACTGCTTTTTCTCCTTTCTTTCCTTTTTTTTCTCAGCACCTCCTCAGATGGCATCTTGATCGTGCATGTTCTGTGAACACAGAAGGCCTATAGGTCAGACCTGAAATTATAGCTAAACCTCAACTCCTGAGGTACACAGGCTGTTTATATCGATGAAAATTTATGATCTCTATACCCTAAATCCCCGGCCTCTCTTTTACATTGACTTCTTTACTATTTGCTGCTTTATTTTATGGTGATCCCTTGCCCTCTATAAATATATCACAGTTACTTAACCCCAGATCCCACCCCCAGACCTCGCAACTTCAGAAAGGATCTATTTGTTACTTATTCTGCTACTGGGTGTTTCATAATCCTCCCCATTAGCAGCTATTATTTTATAGCAGTCAACATTTTCAAAATTTTCATCATCTCTGGCTGGTTACCCCTCTACCTGCTTACTAACACCAGTCTTGAAACTATTGTTTAGAAATTATGGTGAAGTAGAATTTTTTTCTTTAAATTAACACAATGACTGAAGTATTTTTTATTAAATATTTGTCTGCAGAAAAATGAATACATTTAACTGTAAAAATTACATTTAGGCAAGCTTAATTGTCTTGAGTTACTTCAAATATAAAAATGTATAAAAACCTGTGCTACTCTTAACAACACACCACTGAACAATTAAAATTTTCCATAGGTTAGATTCTTATAATTATCTTATTTTGAATGAACTCTTTATTTGAGTCCCCCAAAGTAAAGCTGGAAAATAATAAAGGATTATAAGTTTGCAAAAGCTATTGTCTGATATTAAAATTGTTAAGAAAATATGAGTTGGTATTATGCAAATTCTGACCTAATCCCGGCAGCATTCGGGTAGGTAATTGTATTTTTTCTTTAAAGGAGGACAGACCCTACAATAATTATGCCTTGTTAGTGTCCACATTGCTACATTTTTGATTTATGTATTTTTCTGGGAGTTGACAGATAAGCAAGAAAAATTGACATATTATAAACTAATAAAAATAAATAATATCAGAATCTGCCTAGCAGCAGTCTACATTGGGAGGTTAAATCAATGCATTAATCATACAAATTTTTGAGCAAAATATAGTTTGTCCTAAAATTTTCTAAATGACATATATCAAAGAGAAACAAATATTTAAATTGCTGCGTATGTGTGTGTGACTATATGATTTGTAAAGTAAATCACTATATGTAGTATATAAAACCCAAAAAGCCTTTTTTATCTTACTTTCTTCTCTGATATTCTCAGGAAGTAAAGATACTTGTAATCTATTCCTGCAGATGATAGCACATACTATTCCTGTGAGATTTAAGATTTCTAGTTTTACTCCAAAGAATATTTCATAGTGGAAAATTTGGCTAATGCTCCCTTCCCAGTTTATGTTAAAATTATTCCTTAAAATGCTGCCCGTTGAGTGCTTTGTAAGATTTACAGTTAAACACCAAAATAATAAAAATTTTAAGCTTTCACAGTAGTGCTAAGATGTGCTCTATTGAACCACAGGCTGGACAATTGACAAAGGAAATATGATATCCATGAGTTCAGGTTTGGTAATATCTAACCGTTGACACTATATAGCACGAATGGAAAAATATTAGGAAATACCAATGCTGTCCTTTCCTTCAGGTTTGTACAGTTTATAATTTCATGTTCTGTTGATAAATCCATATTTTCCTTTAGATGTAACCCAAGCAATACAAACAAAA
The DNA here is from genome assembly GCF_000276665.1 of Chinchilla lanigera. Lineage (NCBI taxonomy): Eukaryota > Metazoa > Chordata > Mammalia > Rodentia > Chinchillidae > Chinchilla > Chinchilla lanigera. The sequence continues at coordinate 2,785,085 of NW_004955444.1, read as the reverse complement.
CCTTCAGAAGTAACAATCTTGTTAACAGTGGTTGGTTGCTGAAGTTATTCTTAGTCTAAGTAAAACTAAGCACTTTTTATTTGTTATTAAAATTTCGGAATGTATTGCTTGACTCAGCTGAATTTTATAGCTAAAGTAGATAATTTTTACAAATACAATGAAAGTGAGAGAATTTTTCACACATTTTATATGGATATGACCACTGACGTCCCAGAAAACATTTTCCTTTTAACAAGGATGGAAAAGGTTAGTATTAATATTTATAATATTTTGACCATCAACCTAAAAATTTCTCTTTTTAAGTGTGTATTAATGTCAAATTTTACAAACCCATCCTGTGCTTAACAGATTCTATTTACAGTTAAGTTCAGCTGATCATGGCACATGGTTTCCTCTCCTTTAAATAATTTTTACACTTGTGCTTGAGGCAGCACCTTAGTACCCAACAATCCACATTAGACTACAGTAAATGTCTTCTATAAATACCTGTAGTTAGACCAAGTACCTACACAAAAACTTCTCAAACATTAATATTTTGCACTTTGGTAAGTGTCTGCTAAACTCTTTTCTGAGATATGCAGGTAAGAAACAATCTGAAAATTCAGCCAAGCAAAAGTGACCAATAATAAAAAATTGTTTGTTGGGCTGGGGATGTGGCTTAGTGGTAGAACTCTTCCTTTGCATGCACAAGGCCCTGGGTTCGATCCCCAGGACTACAAAAAAAAAAAAAAAGTTTGTTGTTAACAAATCATATGCAAAATAGTTCCACAGAACCAGCAAGCAGATCCAAAGTATTTACCTGGAACCTCAAGGGAAGCCTCCCACTCATCTCTGTGAAAGAATATGGCACCCAGTGGGTAAGTTGAGCGTAGTAAAAGGCAGAACCACAAAACTGATCGTGAACTTTCACAGCCTGTAAAGTATGCCATTGTTGCAACAAACAACTCCATAAAACAGACAGGAAAATCACAGTACTTACACACACACGTATCTAACACATCCACGTGAATGCATACATAGACACACGTGCACATGCTGTGATGTGGAGATGTACAAGTGTATACACATATATAAAATACATAGTATATTTAAGTTTGTATCTACATGTATAATATATAGTGTGGTATATATGTAATGGAAGGTGGGGAAAATGTATCTATATATTTGAGGTAGTGTGGTAGATTTGAAACTTACTGGAAAAAATATGTACATATAGTTTTAAGATTCATCTAAGCTTCATATATGTATTCCTGTTGAATATACCCATAGGGTCATAAATACAGTTTTTATTTTAAAGACCAGCTCTGCCTGAATGGCAGCTTCTTTGTTTTTTGCCTACAGTCATCACTAGGCAATGTCTACATGCAAACAAATGCTGACAGCTTCCGCTAAGGATAAGAGGTGAGCCGTGATCCACATATATTATTTCCTAAGCTTGGAACATTCCTCCATCGGTGACAGGAAAAGAACTTTACAAGGTTATAGTATTGAAATTATATGTGTTCATATGTTTACATGTGCGATGACATAAGGAATAAGTACACACTGACAGTTGGGTAACGAGCTTTACATGTGTAGCACTTGCTCTAAAGTAAGTACATTATACAATTATTTCACTTGATCGTCCTAAGTAATTTTCAAGTGGGTGTTCATATAGAAGACAAGCTCTGATATTAAGAAATTAAATAACTTCCCCAGAATTCAAGGTAATAATTTCAACCTGTTTTAACTTTACATCAGCTAGGGCTCTTTGAATTAAAACCAAAAATATTATCTCTGGCTAACTTATGCAAAACATGGTTTCAAAAAAGAAATCAAGCATTCCCAATAACTCACAAAAATTGGAGCACTGGAGAGGACATTAAGCAGAAATTGCTACGATGATCTCATGAACAGAACAGTGGCAATGATGTGCCACTATTGATACAGTCAAATTCCAAACCCAAATATTTTTGATTTCTCAATCTCTGCGATCCAGTTTTGAATTACAGAAAGGAGGCGTCCCGTCAATCTGCTATGCCTCTTCGACTTCTCTCGACAATGTTCCTAACGTGGACTGACCATAACAGCACAAAAGAGGAAGAGGTACTTTCAACAGAAATCACACCAACAGAGAAATGAAAACATGGTATGGCTGGCCAAAAAGCAAAGGGAAAAAAACCCTGAAAATACTAAGCACAGGAATAAGAGACAAGAAAGTGTATCTATCGTCTACAGAGTCAACCCTACTGGGGTTGGCTCTACTTTAGAGCTGGCTCTACTTTATGCAGTTCCATCACGAGAACTCGTTGCAAGCAGTTTTCCTAACTGCCAACAGGAAGTTGTTAGAACATACGTGAGCAGCCTCCCTGTTCTCTTCTTGCTTGTTTGTTGTTAAAGATTTTTCACTGAATAGTGAGTAGGAACAACAGAGACAGCAAAAACCAGAAGTGATGAGGCAGATGGGAGACAAACAGGTGGGATGTGGGAAACCTGTGGTGTAGTTTGGGTCTTGCATGTCCCACAAAGACCCACATGCTGGGAAATTGCTCCCCTGGGCGACACTGTTGGAGGAAGTGGGACCTCTGGAAGGGCAAGCCAGGGGGAAGGCAGTTCGGTCCCAGAGGCATGCCCTTGGAGATGCCATCGGGACACCAGTTCTTCCTTTTGCTCTTACTTCTCAGCCACCATGAGTCGAACAGACACTGCTCACAGCACATTTCTGCCATGGTGCCCTGCGCTGCCCCGCCCCAAAGCTACATGGCCGGAAATCTCCGAAACTGAGAACAGAAATAAACTGTTCCTCCTTGAAGTCATTTATCTTAAATATTTTATCACAGCAAAGGACAGCTGACTAATACAATGTACCTCTGAAGTATAATCACAAACAGTAATGTACAACTCCTGAATTTCTTTGAGTGAATCATCTCTACCCAAATTTGGAAGCCTGGGCCATACAAACATTTGATAAATATTTCATGCCTACAGGGAGGGTGTCCAGCTGGTGGCCTGGGGTGGAGGTCTTCCTCCGACCACTCTAGAAACTCCTCCCACCATCTCCGAATTGCTTTCTGGTTCTTAAAATCATTTAACGGATTAATTTGCATTTTACTTCTACCCTTTAAGTACTCTGAATATCCGTTATCTCTGAAAATGTTCTTGGCTATGGTACAAGATTAATACAGGATAAGCCTGTGAGAATTGTTCAAAGTGCTTACAGAAATAGAATTTCACAGGAGAATTCACAATGTCACAGTACTTCCTGGAGTTAGACACTCAGTACTGACGATGAAATTCTCTAAATGTATCTGCCCACATCTCCCCCGATGAATGCTGGCACATTCTCTCTTATTAGGTTTTCACTATGAAAGGAAAGGAAAGTTTCTCCATATTTAATAATCAACCTTTGATCCTATTTCAAAAGAATGCTAGTAAACAAAGTAGTATTACCCTGTAACTTGAAAAATCACAAAGTAGATTTATGTCTTTAATAGACTTCCAGGAAGATTCACATAGTCAAAGGAGTAATTTCAATTATATGCTATTTATGCTTTGAAATGGAACAAATCAGAAGTCAATAAAGGCTATCAAATAACTAGGTGTTTTCAGGTCTATGTTTGAAAGAATTTCGTGCATGCAATTAAAAATCCCTTTATTTTTTGGACAAGTTCTAAGAAATGTGCGATTTAGTTTGAGAACTATTTACCTGTAGGCCTAAAGTCTAAAAAGCTTATTGTCTTGGTTTCTTTCCTCTCATTGCTGAGACAAAATACTCGACACCCATAATTAAGGAAGGAAATGTTTACTTAGGTCACAGTTTGTGGACGCTTCAGTCCATAATCAGCTGACTCCAAGGCAGGGTGGCACATGGCAGAGGGCGATAGTTCAAGGCAGCAGAAGACAGAAAAGCAGAAAGAGCAAAAGAGGAAAGCAAGCCTCTCTTTCCTCCCTTATATTGTATGCTGGCTATACACCTGCACCACCTCAGTGCCTTCCTCTTTTACAAGCTCAGGATGTTTACAAAGTGAGGACCCTGGCCCCCTGCTGAGTCACTTAGTTAAGCTTCTAAAGTTCTCAATTCTCAGGTTAACACAATGTATAACCCATTACACTTATCCTGATAAAAATCGACATAATAAAAGATATTGAAGAAATTTCAATAAAACGAGATTCAAGGGGCAGTGCCACTATTTTTTGCCTATGTGAAGTCGACACATTCCGAGTTGCAGTTCTACAAAAGGATGCATGACTGTGTCCCTCCAGATGTGATTTTGAGATCTCATTAACATAAGTGAAAATACTAGACTAGCACTGCTCAGTAAGGTAACTATTACACACATAAGACGTTGGAGAACTTAAACTACGGCTACTTCTAATTGAGGCATGTTATATATGCAAAGTTTGCATTATATGCCAAGTATATCATTAACCAAATACATGTTGAGGTGTTAATAGATTGGAAATATATTGTTAAAGATTTTATTTCACCTTCCTTTTTTACTTTTAAAACTGTGATTGGGAATTAAAAGGTGCATACATGGGTGACATTACAGTTCTAAAAGACAGAACTTATCTAAATAAATGCTTGGAAAATATTAAATGCTAAAAATATTTTAATATCAATAATTTGAGCAGTTGTGCTAGATTTTGTTTTCTTTAACTTCAAGTCCTTATTCTTAGTTCTGTCAATTTCTTTAAGTTCATTGAAAAGTTCATGTACCATAGAGGGATCTGTTCATTTAGAAAGAAATTTAGAAACAAATATGTTTTGATGGTAGAATAACCTGCATTCAGGCTAAAAGTCAAAGTGCAACCAAATTTACAAGGAATGCGGGAAGAAATGAAAAAAGGGAAAAATCAATACATAATAGGATCAAGTAAAAGTTAAAATCAATGACTTATTTGAAAGTTACCTACCATATTTATATTTAGACTTATTAGAATAACCTGAATCAGAAACAGTGGTCATTACTGTAAATATTGATATGTGACAATACTTTAAAAATCTATTCTTGTATGTGACAAAAATCAAACAAAGTGAAAAACTTGCTCAGGAAAATGGAGTGTAACACTGGAAATGAATAAGGGTAAAAATTACTCTAAATTCACATGATGAATATTGATCAATGCAACTAAAACACTCACTACTTTCACCTGACTTTATTGCAGATGTGCCATACTGTTGTTTGTAGCTATTATTCCTATAGGACTATAAAGCAACCTACCTATACATCTCCTACAGTATTTATTGATTTTAGCCTGGTGTTCTATTAAGTTACACACGTTTTGTAGCTTCCCTCTTGATCTTAAACTCCTTCAGATAAAAATGTGTGTCCATTGTATCTGCTACCGAACATATTACAAAACCATAGGATTTAGGGAGGTTCAACAAAACACCTGCTAAATGAGCACATGGATTAATTAATTCTAACCTAAAACAAATTTTCCATAATTAAGTCTTTGAATTAACCTGATTCCTGAGTCTAAAATCTTATAACAACAATGTAGGTCTAAGGCATTCATGATTTATCAGTACCAACCAAAAACAAAATTCCAAGCAAACTCTATTTTGCTTGATTTAAGCAGTGCATTTGGAAAGATGACTGCATTACAAAATTATATAATGTTTTTCCTTTTTTTATTCTCTCACCTTCCAAAGTTAATCTGTGTATCATTTGGGCTGTGTGATCTTTTCTTATTTTTGCTCAACTGGGTTTTCCATTTCCAGTATATTTTTATATATTGCCTAATCTGCAAAAGACATTTTATTACATTATATTTTTGATGTGCCTTGTGCAAGCACAGTATTTGTACTGTAGTATTCATTCTAAAATACATATTCACGTGACAGCCCATAATATCCTTGAAACAGCCATTACAGTCTGTCAAATAAATAATGCGCATTTTTAAGATGGTCTTTATGTGGGATGGTTCTCCTGCATTTTCATGAAGCAGATTTTTCTTTTATTCTTTAAGAAAGAAAAGCACACAAAGGAAATGAACATGCAGAAAAATACGTTAAGGTAAAAGTGACACAAACCAGAAAATTCAAGCACCCTTTAGTTTCTTGGTCTTTCTACTACTCTACCATTTTACTCCATAGAAAAATACATGGTGATTACATCATCCTCTGCAGACATTCATCGGCAGATACGGACATTTAAAAATAAAAGTCTAATGTTGTATATTTTTGTAATGTGAATCACATTTTGCATTTAAAGGTGATTATTTCTTCAAAATGATAGTTTATCTGACAAATGTAGTTATTAAATGATGTGACATCTCAATAGAGTTACTAAATCTTTCTCTCATCATTTTAAAGTGGCAGATTCTTTCTGTTGCTTGCAAGTACAAATGCATAAATTTTCCAACATTGTTACTTGAATTCACAAAAAACAAAAAATGTTCAACTCCCTTTCCTGCTTCAGTGCCTTCCCAGTGACTATAATGTCTATGGGAAAATAAGCAAAATGTAAAGCATATTTACTCCTATGTACTATGTGCCAAGTACCTTAATACATGCTTTTAGTATATTTTCCAATTTAATCATCAAGACAGTTCTAGAAGGTGAATATAATTACTGTCATGAGGACACAAAACAACTAAAGTAAAGAAACTTCTAGCATTGATAGTTTTCACCGGCATAGTCTATGCTCAAAGGTAACCAAGTAAGAATATAATGTTTACTGCAGGCCAGTTGGTATTTATAATTAGAAATTTTATATTTATTATAAAGCTTTCTCTGTTTTAAAATATACAAATATTTTAAAACACTGTATTCAACATATAATTTTCCCCTGAAATCCTTTTAATTGTATTATTTTATTTTGTTGTATTTTACTTTTACTTCCAATTATATTACTGTTACTTGATTATAGTTGTAAAGTCGCCTGAGATCCTCCCCCACCCCTCGGAAGAGAAAAAACTCCCTTGATTGCGCTAACTCTTCCCTTATCACCAAAAATGTCCCAACAGCAAAATGTCACCCTGCCCCGTACCCTGCCTGGCAGGGAGCAGATGTTCCTCCAGGGCCAACTACCCTAAACACAAAACCCCTCCCCTGGCTGCTCTGCTGTTCTGGCCCGCGACCATCCTCCCCGAAAAACCCTTAAAAGGCCCATGCTTTGCACGGCTCAGGGCTCTCTCGGTCCACTAGACAGACCACCGCGTCGCTCTCCCACCTAATAAAGACTCTTCTTATGTCAGAAGGACTGGTTCGGCTCTGTGTGGGTTCAACAGTCCAATCAACAGTGACTTGAATAATGGTTCTGAGATAAGAAAACCAGGAAAGCTTTCCTTGATCCTCCGTAGTAGTCTCAGTGCTTTAGGTTCATGAACTTGTGTCCTTTCTACACCCAACAACTTCCAATCAACACCAAAGAAATAATGAAAATAATTATTAATTAAATGCCAGAGCTTTTACCTTAGCTTTAGAAAGTCACAGAATCTTATATTTGGAAGAAAACTTATTGGGTATCACATCTAATCTTTATAACAACTGTGCCACAGTAAAATGGGGTACAGAACACAGGTATTCCACAAGCCTCAGCAGGTTAAAAAGCTAAAACGTTTGGAGTCACTGTCCACGTCCAGCGCACTGTGAAACCCGTGAAGTTTTGCACACACTCATTTGTTACAGGTCATCAGCTTTCAGAATCAACATCTTAACGTGGAAATGGTGGTCACTAGTTGCATGTTGCCCTTACATCCAAACTATAATTAATAAAACAAGTTTAAAATGCATTTCTCTACCACATTAACTACATTTCAAGTTCTACAGGGACATGTATGGCTAGCGACTGCCATGTTGGAAGCACAGACTATCAAACATTTTCATTATCACAACGTTTCCACTGGGTAAGGTTGTTTTTGTTAGTTAGCAAGGTCACTGACAGTTCCCATAGATTTCTGAAGTGCATCCATGACAACTTAAGACACTTTTACGTTTTCTTAAAAACACATATCAAGTTCCTACATGTGAAGAGAACTGACCTACGCACTCAAATTTTGACAACTTATCTTTTAAATTTGAACCTTAGAGTCTTGTACGTTAATTTCACCACTAATGTACTTGCTTTGATGCTCACAAATGATGATAATAAGGAGAAATTAGCAAGTTGTTTTCAACGCTAAATTGACTACATCCTTTGTGAATTGTTTACATTCTCCACACAACCATATAAATAATTGAATATTATTTATACATATCAATGTTATACTATTCATATATATGCTGAAAATAAAGTAACCAGATTAAAGAATCATCCAGTAGAAATTCAATGAACTGCCTCCCTTTGTAACCTAGGTTTCTTTTCTCAAATTTATGTTGCATTTTCAAAATCTGAAGATTGATGTACATCGCTGGAAAATTCAGATCATATGATTGACTTATCCTACTTTCAATGAAGCAATTGTATCTAGATATCATTTTTCAGGAGGCTGCGATGGAAGCTTTAGTCAATAAATGTAATACTTACAATAGTTTTAATAATTGGTAACCTCATTCCACAGCAAGTTACTTGAGTTTATTTGTGACCATTCATCCATTCACTTATTCAGCCAATTTTTTTTTTATTTTCTCAACAATACCAGTCACTAGTATTCTAAGCAATACCAATACAGCAGTTAATAACATACAATATTTTTATCACAAAGATTTTGCTTTTTAATAAAAAAGACGTTGAACAAGTAAATAAAAAGAAAATCGGATATTATTGATTATCATAAAGATAGTGGATAGAGAAGGCAACATCAGAAGGAGGAATCAGATGATTTCTTATTTTTAAAAAGGTGAAATTTATCCAGAGACCAGACTACATCTTGCAGAAGAAGCAACAAGCAAAACCGTGAGAGACAGACTGGCTTGAAAAATTAAGAAAAAAAGTAAGGCAAGTTGTACAATCGTCCAAAAGAGGGGTGGTATTCAAAAAACTCTTCTTTTTTGAAAAGTAATTGATGACTAAAACAGTACAAATGAAGAAATTAAGCAACCAGAGAGTACACATATGTGAAAAATGTGTAAACTAAGCATGGTGATGCACGCCTGTAGTCCCAGCACTCAGCACGCTGAGGCAGATTGCTGCAAGCTTAATGCTACCCTGAGCTAAAGTAGTGCAAATCCAGCCTGAAATATGTAGAGAGACCCTATTTAAAAAAAACTAAAACAAAGTCTAATATCGATTTTAAATTTAAAATATCTTTATTCTAAAATAAAGTATGTAATCTGAAATTACTATTACGATGATCTTCAGCTGTTTAGATATAGAAACTATCACAAGCTAAATGAGAAGGTAGGTGTCTTTCCAGTATATTTATAGAGATCTCTAAAGTTTGAGTAGTATGATAGTATTACCTATAGGAAAATATCTGAGGCCATACTGCTTTTTCCACTAACTCCTATTTTTTCTCTACAGCTACTTCAGAGGTCCTGTCTAACAGATACTGAAAGATACTGGTCCTCTAAGCAAAGGTTTTCCTAATACCAAAGAGTAAGTGACATTACCATCCTTCTCCTCTCTTCACACACCATGTCAGCATTAGCAAGGTGACACTGATGATGTAGGAAATGAATGTTCTCATAAAGCTAAAGCACACATCCTGTTGTGTGAGACATGTACATTATTCAAGACCATTACCTTAATGATAAGAATAAAAATATGCTAATAATGTATTTTCCAAGAGTTTAATATGTATCATTAAAGGATTTCCTTTGTAAACCTTCTTTAATCTCATGATAAAATCAAATAGTAGAGTCGACTTGATGGGAAATATAAAGATCCTAGCCAATTCTGCTTAAGACTCATCATCATCTCTTAGAAGCTGTTGGTTTGTAATGGCTTGACATTCCTAATGTCAAGCTCAAGTGCAACATGCATGATGACTCTACCTCTTTATTTTGATGCAGTAGTAAAAATATCAAGCATCAGTAATAAAGCCATGTGCAGATGTGTGCAAGTCAAAGCCACATAAGAAGTTTAGTTCTCTTTTATCTTAAACTTTATTTTTTAAATTTCTTATAAAATCAATACAAATTCAGTATGATAAAAGCTTAGAATTAAAATGACCATAAAGTCTGTATACTTAAACATAAAACCTGTCATTTTCTAGAGAATCCAGTTTTCAGATGATGATATGTCAACAAATTTTAAAAATGATAATCTAATAGTATTTATGTATGCAATTTTGAGGTATGCAAAACCAAAAGACAGTCAAATTAATCAGAATTATCAAGAAATTCCAAATAGTACTTATTATCTCAAGATATCTTCCTAAACAGCTACTAAAACTCAGAACTCAAGGCTCCAGCTTGAGAAGATATGGTCCTATATCAATAATAAATAAATAACTTCTAAAATTTCTTGTCATGTAATTTAACTATATTGTTTCCGTAAAGAAAGCATCATAAGAGTAGAGGTGTACAAAAAAGAAAACAGATACTGAGATGTTTATTCAAGAGAATACTCCTTTATATAACATTTAAATCTGGGCATTTGGTTATGTCATGTGGACAGATGTTACAATTTACAGTTTGCCTTCTGCTATATTTAGAGCAACCCAAGAAAAGTTAACCAACAAATTCAATATAGTATAAGTATACCTAGTCAAAAGTTTGCTTTGCATGTGTATGGCTGGCATCATTATACCCAGAATAGATTTTAATTGTCAAAAGTGATGCATTGTTTTGGCCCTATGACTTTATATTCTAGGCAGGAAGAAAAGGATAATGGTTCTTCATTTAACTATGATAATTGATTTTAAATTAATAGTGACTTTTTCTCAAGCATCTCCAAGAGATACACATGGTAAGCTATCAAGTAATAATCAATCTAGTAATAAATAAAAAGTCTTTGGTATTAAATTAACCTATAACAGCGTTTAAATGATATAATAAAATAAGCTTTCAAATTAGTTTAGCTATCCTACATGACTAATATGTTTCCAATTCTGTAACTAATTATTTACATGTATAATGTATAACACAATATTTTAATGACTGAATGTCATATATTAGAATCAATAGTTTTAACAATGAGTAGAAAAACAATACATTTTAGTGGATTAAATATTTACACTTTAATAAATATAGTCACTGTGGATTTTGGAAGATAGTTTTAAAATATACCTTAAGGAACATGTCGGTTTATCTTGGGAAACAATGTTGAACTAAAATCAGAAATCCTGGGTTTTGAATGTGGGATCCGCCCCTGGTAACACTGCGAGCTTGAGGAATTAAGTCCAATTCAATTCAATATCACTTCATTAAATATTTATGGAGCAACTCCTTTGTGCAAGAATAGGAAGATCTATTCGAAGGCAGAGGGAGGAATCCAGTAGAGAACAAAAGATGAAAGATGCTAGCAAGGAGAATAATTGATGCTATCAGACTCAGACAGGGAAGATAAGATGCAGAGCACAGATGCAGGTGTTAGTCTTAGCACACAAAGGAGTAGGTCCTCCCAAGAGAGGAGAGCTAAAATTGAAATGTAAACCAAAGACGCAGAGAGATTTTGAGGTGAAGAGAAGACAAAGGAAGAAATCTCACTGGAAATATATTTTTTCTCAGTAAGGTGGTCTGAGTCATGCACTGGGGTCAGAAGCCAGATGAAATGCCAACTCAGTGCAGAGTACGAATGGTTCCAGCGAAGAAAGGAGGAGAAGGAATATGAGCATCGGAAGTTGCCTAGAAACCCTACTGTGGGCTCGGCACTCACCGTGTAATACGGATTTCTGCTGATCACAATCCGCAGTTTCTCAGCATTTTCTAAAGAAAAATGAAATCAAAAGCAAACCGGAATGCTTTTGAAGCAAATCAAGAATTTCCTGTTCTAAGGTCAGGGAGATAGCTCAGAGGCAGAGTGCAAGGTCCTGAGTTCAATTCCCAGCACCAAAAAAAAAAACAAAACAAAAAAGAATTTCCTGTTCTCAACAATGAAAACACAAAATGAGACTGGCCAAAGAATGGGTGGTAATTTTGAACTAAATCGTGAGCTAAATACTTCAATTAGAAGTAAGATTATTGAAATGGCTACTTATAATGTCTAAGCTAAAGAGAGCCAATGGAATTTGAACTGGGAAAGTAGCCTTAATGACATCAAAATTATTATTAAAATATAGCTCATGATAAAATATTAGTAGATGAGATTCAATTAACAGGGAAGTTAAACACCCAGGTTTGGTCACAGTGAGATTTCCAGATTAGAAGCTTTTTGAGTGGAACTCTTTGGTCTAAAACAGCAGCTCTCAAACTTAGTCTCAGAACCAGCTCTTGTCTTCCCAGATCCTCTCACCGACTGAGCAGTTAGAACTGCTGAGGAGGGAGCTAAACATTTTCATGGACAAAAAAATGACACTGGAAGCTCTGATGTGCAATGAAGTCAGACATTTTTGGTCTAGATGAATTCTAGGTCTATAATTCTTCAAATCTACAATTTGAAAAAAAATAATAAAAACCCTGCCTCCCACAATATTGTAGTCAGTAGGAACCTAAGCTCGAAAAGAAACATTCTCCAGGCCTCCCTGGAGTCAAAGTCTGAACCAGACAGGACTGGGAAGTCAGGACTGCACTGGTGGCCCGGTCTCCCCTTAACAGCTTGCCTTAGCCCTACCGCCACCCCTACCTTATTTCCTCAACTTGTATTCAAGGCTTTTTATTTGTTGTTGCAATTAGCAAAAGCCACCTGTGTCAACATGAAGCCAGAGAAAAGGTTTTATTAAATGGGAGTGCAGGGGAGCGCAGAGGACAGGGTTGTATTAAATGGGACTAATTGCAAGCTGGAATTGTAATGCTGTTCTGCTTTTGAAAATTGCTTGAATATAGGAGGCCAAGACTACATTCCAAATTCTTGTAGAAGTTTCTCCTCACTTGCTTGTACTATCCTTTTATACTTCTCGGTAGGTCAATATCGGTGACTGCCTCGTCGGTGTGATAAAAGATGGCTGCTGAGCACTCTCGGGTCTATTATATAGCTGGTCCTCTGAGGATAACGATTTGTAATGCTCTCTGTTACAGTGCAGTAGAGTCAGATTTCCTCTCGGTTGTCTACCTTGGCCTTGGCTGAGGTCAAGGAGAAAGTGACATCACCAAAGACTGCTAAGTCTCCCATGCTGAAGGAGTCAGGGGGCAGCACCTCACTTAGACCATTTTTAAGATCTAAAACATAAAGCTCTTCAATGTATAAGAGGAATCTACTTACAGTTGTGGAATTACTCTCATATGATGTTGACATTTTCCATCTCATACTTCAAACATAATTTATATGGCATTTATTCTAGTGTGATTCTATGATGTTAATAATAGCAACAAAGAGAATCAACACATACATTTGGATTCATAATTGAACTTACTGAGCATTAGCACACCCACTCAGAAGACAGTAAACTGCTGAGATTGCAAAGTACATGTCAAAGTATACCTAATGCCTTATTATATATTAAAAGAAATTTAACTCCTGACTCAAATTTCCTTCACTTTTCTTCACAATTCTAATAGATCTCCCTGAACTCTGCAAAAATGGTGGTTGGGGTTTTGTCACCACTGCCAAGTCACAGCTATGCCAATGATGAGAAATGCCAGGGCCTAACACAAAGGACACAGGAGCAATATGACACATACACACAATTTCCCAGCCCTCCGTACTACCTGAGTGTACAACTGTCTTCCAACACGAAACAGTTGTGTGAGTAGTTCTCTCGTACTGACTCCTGTAAGTGCTCTACAATATGTAACTATATCAGCCCGGTACGCCTATTCTCATATTGTAGGTACAGTCATTAGTTCTACTTTACAATCAGTGGAATCATAGAGAGTTTATACAGTCCTAAGTCCAATCACCTCAGATAAATTGGTGCATAGTAAATAACACCCAAAAACTCTGATTCCAAGCACTCTTTTTAACAATTGCACAAAGAATGTTTGTATTCATAGTATAAATTGGTCAAAAAAATACAATATTATGTTCGACCTAAAGGTAAACACAAAGGTGAAAATCTTATAAAAGATAATATCCAAGAAATCTAGGTGACCGGGGCAATGACTATTCTGATTTTTCTTTCCTTTTTTTTTTTTCTTTTTACTTCTTTTCTGGTAGTGGGAATTGAGCCCAGGACCTTCACACTGAATCACATACCTAGTAGTATTTTTTTAAAAAAATATATTTTGAACACCAAAAATATAATCTAAGAAAAGTTTTATATGTGTATAAATTTTACTCCCTTAAACTTAATCTTTTCTCTTTTGTTTGTTATTGGAATTGTATTAAAGACATTATTAACAGAATAAAAATCCTAGAAAAAATCATTGCAAGAGGCATGTCTGTAGGTATAAAATATCATGTAAAACAGATGTTGACATTCAAATAAAAATGAATAATTTAATTAAAAATGATATAAACAAGTGTCTCAAAATCTAAAACCCACCACCAAATTCTACAGAAGATGTGGAAAATGAGAAACCCTTAAACATTGCTGCTTAAATGCAGAATTGTATAACCACTATGGGAGACAGATTGGCAATTACTTATCAAGTTAAATATACAATTACTACAAAATCCAGCAGGTCTACACCTCAGTATTCATGAAAATGTGCTTTAAAATGTTCTCACTAAAAGTTGTACATGAGGACAGCTTCATTCATATTTACCAGAACATGAAAGCATCCAAGCTGTCCTCCAACAGGCGAACAGATAAACAACCTGGAGTACATCCATACAAAGAACATTACATAAAAATTCAAACCACAAAGTGTGAGGGGTCTTAAATGTTTATTCCTGAATTAAAGAAACTAATGCAAAAACGCTATGTAAGTGTATGACTCCATCGATATGACAGGCTGGAAAAGGCAAAACGATAGTCAGAAAAAGCTCAGTGGTTGCTCAAAGTTGCCTTCCTTTTTCCCCTTTCCTTCCTTCTGTCCATCCCTCCCTTCCTTGTTTCTTTCCTTCCATCCTTTCGCCTTTTTATTTTCTGTCAAAGTCATTCCCGGTGTCTGCTTTGTGATGCCTTGATGAGCACCAAGCTTTAGACTTGGTGTCGATAGAGACACAAAACAATGCGCAGTAAATGATAAATGTACAGAAATTTGGAGCAGTCATTAGAACACATGAGTGAAAATTAGTCTAGAGAGTTCCTGAGACTTGAGGGACGCAGTGGGTTTCAGTGGGATGGAGCACAATGGAGGGGTGATACAAAGGAGGAAAGAAGAAAATAAAAAGGAAAAGAAACGCGCACAAATATATCTATCAGAATTTACTAAATGTTATATGTTTCTATTACGGCTACAGCATTTACATATAAAACAGTTGGGAGAAGGCAGAGAAACAGTTCAGGTATAAACAATTAAGTGTCTTGTACCTAAAGAAAGCAAAGTGCCAAATCCAATTACAATCGTCATGGCAAGTCACGAGAGACAAAGCTCTGTGTCATTCACAAGATATAGTAGCACTCATAGCAAGTCAAGATTTATTCTTCAAAAGACAATATATTTATAATGATGCACGTATAATAGTGAATTCAGTCCTCATAACTATACTATCTAGGTGTCACATCTGATTATGCATCTTATCATCATATCTTATCATGACATCTTTGGAAAATCCTAAAAAAAATTGTAAGGCTGAGTAAATTCAAACTCAAGTCTATCCATCCTCAGATCTGCAGATTTTACCCACTGCATGAACAAGCTTAGGAAATTTACAGCTATATTCATTTTCAATTGAATACAGAATAAACATACTTGCATTTATTTCTAAGTGATTAATAAATGTGTAATTATTTCCAGTTGAAGGTTAAGAAGGAAATCTTAAACTTATATAAAGTATCATACACTAGGATTACAATAGTATAATTGGATAATCTAGTGTTAGATTATTGTGCTATTCAGTATTTATTTCCTGTACATATTTTCCTGTGTATACCAACAAAATATTTACTGCCCTTCAATTTTTGACTCTAATACAATCTAACCAGACAACAATTTTTGACACAGCACCATTGGTCCTATAACTAGGCTATGCCTGATTGGACGTATAAAAACAAAAGGCCATCCAATGCATAGACAACAGGGACATAATGTAGCAAAGCACAGTAGTTTAGTACAAATTTCCTTTCTGGAAAAGGAATTGAAATAGACGATGATACAAATAGAGCTCTTGAAATACCATTATCAAAGGTAAACTATCACTAAACATCATGTTGAGTAACTAATGATAAGGAGAAATTGCAGGCAGAAACTCTGAGCTAAACAAGAGGCCGGAAGGAGATGTAGGAAGGAGGTGGAGATGGAGACAGACAGCTACATAAAGTTAGACACAGGAGAGCAATACAGACAGAGACACAGGGATGGAGATGCAGAGAAGGAGAAGGGGAAAGAGAGACAGAGATGCAGATAGAAATGGAGAGAGAGAGAGAGATGAAGATTGAGAGAGAATAACAGGAAAAACTATTTCAAGACACAATGGAGGAAAAAGTCAGGTAAATAATATTTCTAAGTTTCCCTCAAACTCCAACATAGTCCAACATGGCACTGTCACGATCAGTCCTTTACTTAAAACTTTTATATTCTGTTAACAACTGGGAAGAAACTCGTTCAATACGAAATCAGCCATCATCCACATTGTCATTCACTTTACACTTGTTTATATCTTCTGGTTGCTTTAGCTTTGTTTTTTATTTTGATAATTTTGATGTGTGTAGATGTAGGTCTCTTTGTAGCTAGCATTTTTGGAGCTTAGTGAGACTCCCCTGTCTGTAGGATGATGGGATTATTTTACTAAATTTGGGGAATTTCTGTCATTGTTTCACCAATTACTTGTTTTACTTCATCTGTCACATGTCCTCTGAGATACCAATTACACATTTCCAGAACACATACTGTACCAGAGTACTCTATACATTTTATTTTTAACTTTTTCCCTGTTTTATTCAGGTGGCCTAAGTTTAGTTTGTATTTCTTCAATTTACAGACATTTATTCTTTACGACTGCATCTGAAGTAACCAGCCAGTGACTATTTACTATAGATTCTATAGTTTCCAGGGATATATATGATGGTTCCTTTTAGGTATAATTTCCATTTCTCTCCTGAAGTTTCCTGTGTCTTCAAATGTGCAGATTTTCCTTTAAATACCTGAATATATATTTATGGAAGTTGTTTTAGAGTCCTTGTTCAGCATATAATACCTGGGTCATTCTTTCTTTTTTTTTTTTTTTTTTTGGTTTTTCTCTGGTACCGGGAACCGAACTCACGACCTTGCGCTTGCCAGGCAGGCGCTTTTGCCACTGAGCTAAATCCCCAGCCCCTATACCTGGGTCATTCTGAAGTATGTTTCACTTACTTTTTCTTTATGGTGGATGCAATTTTTGCCTTATTTTTTGTTTTTGTTTTTTTTTTTGTTTTTTCCCGATACCGGGAATCGAGCTCACGACCTTGCGCTTGCCAAGCAGGCACTGTGCCGCTGAGCTAAATCCCCAGCCCCTAATTTTTGCCTTATTTTTATGTAGATGTGTATTTAATTATATTTTGGAAGCCATCAATAATATATTTAAACAAGTATAGGTCATATTGTGCACTTTGAAAAATATTAAGTGTTATGTTGGTAGAAAAATAAATCACTGGCTATTCCTTTCAGTCTTGTATAATTTGTTTTTCTTCTTGCATATACTAGGGGTATATTTACTTTGTGCCTAGTCCCAGGGCATGGTCTAAGGCTGATCTTTCTTGGGACTCCCTGTAGTCACTTTCTCAGTGCTGGGACAAACACCAGACACCCACAATTTAAGGAGAAGAGGTTTATTTTGGTTCACAGTTTAGCCCATGGTCTGCTGGCCTAAGGCATAAAAGGCTTGGTGGAAAGCCCTGGGAGGGCGAAAACTGCTCATCACATAGCAGCCGGGAGCAGAGGGGAAGAAGGAAGTGAGGACAGTGATAGCAACCTTTCAGGTCAGTCCCCGTGACCGACCAGCACTTGAGACCAGTCCCTACCTCCTAACAGCGAGACATCTGCGTCATTTCAGTCGCCTTCCAAAGCCCCACCTCTGAACCCACGAAGACTTGGGGGAAGTTCTGGATCTAAGCCATAGCAGGACTGAATGGCCAAAACACCCACCTGGCAGTGTCTCCTCAGTCTAGCTGGATTCCAACTTCATCTTCATTCCGGCATTTCCACTCTTCAGCCCTTGTCCTTAGCCCAGCTGTGCTCTGTAGGCCTCCAGTGCTTCCTTCCCTGCACTTGCGGGCCAGCCCTCAGCCAGGCGCCTGCATAAGCTTCTGGGCTTTTCTCCTACACATCGCCTTTTCCTTTTCCCTACTCGCAAATCCAGACACTTTGGCTAAAAAGTCTAATCTCTGCCTTGTTAGCTCAGTTTGACCATCAAGATCTCCTTGAATTCTTACTCAAGAAGAAAAAACAGGAAGAGAATGCTTAGGCAAATGGAAGGTCTATCTAATATTTTTTTCCTCTTCTTATAAGAATCATACTTTTGTGTAACCTGTGTTCTACTTAGGGAAAAACCATTGCCTTGAGGTTTTTTTTTCTGTTTTATGATTTGTTACAGAAGGAGGAAGAGTGCAGGATCAGTAACTGTCTCAGACATAGCAACAGGTATTACAGACATGGCATAACAAAAGTGACTATTTTCTTAAGACAGTATTTATTTTTTTAGCTGTTTGATTGTAACTCATTATGTGTGTCAGTAGTCAAGCCCCAGTATGGTTTTGTTTTGTTATTTGGCTTGTTGAGACAGGGTCTTGCTACGTAGTTCTGGCCTTGAACTTACTATGAAGTCCAAGTAGGCTTCCAACTCAGGCAGAATTTCCTGCCTCAGCCTCCTGAGTGCTGCGATTACAGGTGTGCACCACCACACCTGGATCACAATACATTTTAAGACATACATTCTATTTTAGCATTCAGAATTTACAGGTCTGAGGGCAACTCCTTTCCTGATCTCTTTTCCCTGAGCCCAAAGGTGGCTGACATGTTGCTTGCAAGAAAGTCACGTATTAAATTTCCTTGTTGTTCGCACTTCTTCCTTACTATCATCTCTTCACTATTTCCATTTGGAGATGACAAAGAGCTGTGTTTCGCATAGCTCTGGATTTCGCGTATCTCTGTATTATCTATATTCGCTTTCATCTCTGCTGCACTTTTGCCCCTTGCAATCCCACTTCCTCTCTCAGATCATCTTCTTTTTCACAACCATGCCCGATGTAGCTAATACCAGCGAAGGCAAGGAAATAGCATTCCACACCCTAACTTACCCAGGTGTGACTGTGAGTTCACTCGGCGTGCTTTTCTGGTGGTTGCTGCGGTCACCCGTAACAGATGCATAACTACCGTACACCACAGACACACGATGTCCTCCAACATCCAATCACCGTGGTCCCCTCATGCTCTATCTTTCCTAAAGCCAAAGCCTGATGCCTTATTTTTTCTTATTGCTGCCATATCAGCATCACACTTCTGGTACTAATTTCAGTCAATAAACTTTTTTTTTTTTTTTTTTTGGTTTTTCTCCGGTACCGGGAACCAAACTCACGACCTTGCGCTTGCCAGGCAGGCGCTTTTGCCGCTGAGCTAAATCCCCAGCCCCTAAACTTTTTAATATAATGCTTCTTTAACACACAATGGAAAAGTTTTATTTTCCAATACGCACCTGCTAAATATTAGATGCAGTTCACCTTTATTGTCTCTTTAAGATCCAAAATAAAAACCAGCACTTATCTGTCACATGCACCTACGTTTCAGTGTCAAAGTCGAAGGACGTAACCAGGTCTGACAGTAAGATGAACAGTGTGATCCCTGCGTAGCAGAGACCTTGTGGGGAAGGTGCTGAAGGAAAGGACTACACGGAAAGCCGCGTGTGTCTGGACGTTAATTCAATGCATCACGCCAAATTTATGTTTAGGAAGCATCTCATCCATTCATGGTCTCAGAACACACTTGGAAGATGACTTGGTGGAATCAAAACATGTATTACAATTCTTCTTTAGAATCTGGTTTGAGAAAGCATGGTGTCCTGAAATAGACTTGTGGCAGGAACTAGAGAAGAGGCTTGTTTCGGGATGCATCAGCAAGCTTTGCACTGATTAACTACAGCCTGAGCATGAAAGAAAAATAGAAGATGAGAAAATTTTCAAAGTTCTTCTTTGGCCCGGATTTCACAGTCTCCCAAATATAGCAACTGTGAGGTTGTAAGTGCTCAGCCCCAGAGAGGTCCCTCACTCCTGACATAGCTGCGAGTCTCCCAGAGCTACCTATCGGGGTTGACAGTCTGCTAGGACTCAGAATTCTCAGGGAAGCTATTGTACTCACGATGTTACTTTATCATAGAGAAACCGTATAGGTCTAACTCGGTCAGAAGAAAAGCATAGAGCAGAGACCAGCAGCCTTCCTAGTGCAAAGCTTTCTATGTCCTTTTCTATGAAGTCAAAACCTATTTTCCTGTGGCACTGTATCACCACAGGTTCAAAGCAAAAATCTACCTAGGGACATATGATAGTTAATTTGGGATGTAGACATTTTACTTGGAAAGAGCAGAACTGACCCAGAGATATTATTTTGATACCACTAATAGTTGGAGCATTCCTACCACCCCATGGCTAACCCTCATAGAAACTGTAACAGGTTTAGAAATATTCAAATTAGGAGGACCTGAAGAAGCAAGGATACTGTGCTGATTCTAGAATTCTCAGGGTGAATTCTGTCCATTTCCCTTTCAGTTACTGTCATAGGCATTTTGATTTTTAATTACAGTACAGTGTCAGTGAGGTGAGAAGACAAATATATTGTAGGGACAATTGAAATCCTGAATGGCTAACTCCAGCTAGGTTAATTTTATAGAGCCTTGCAAGGTTTGCTTAGTCCTTGTGCAACAGATACTCCTAGGAGTTAATGACCTATTGAGTGTGTGAAGAATAAGAAATCTGATCATTTCCGATTCATACTTAATTCTGTGATACAGTCATCACATTGTTAACATCTTAAAAAACCACAGACGTAGAAATGGAGTTTGTGTTATGTTTTAATTGCTTTATCTCAGATTAACTCATGCCTAGCAAATAATAAAAGCATTTAATGCACAAACATTTGCTAACGTGTTAAATTCTTTGATATTCTTTGTCTCATTTAACACATACTAAATATTTATTGTGTGTTGTGTACATACCTCTGAACAACTTGCAAATAAATTATTGCTAAACTAAATAAATTATTTTGACTCAGTTAATTCTTAAATTATTAATCACTTTCTCAACTGTACATATAATTTATATTCATAATTAAATGTATTTGAACAAATCAAACACATGACAAGCAATACTGTTACTTTCTCACTGACGTCTTTCTTCCTTATACATATTCTTTGAAGATAAGCCACCCAGCATCACTTTCATTCTGTGGTAACAATAGAAATGATGAATCAAATGTTGATTAATAGAAGAGAAAAAATTTTATGATTTTTAAAGTTGTATATTCTTATAAAGAAATTATTGGAAATCTCTGTTTTTGCCTAAATATTTCACATACAATATCCTGTTTTTGCCTTGCTGACATATATGGTCGGATAATTTAGTAGTTGCACAAAGAGACAGGGCCAAATGGGACTCATGAGGACTGCGGTCTTCCCTAGGTTAGGCCTTGTGGGACACACTGCATCTACTTTGGGATGAAAATTCATGCAAATTGAGCATTGTGGATTAAAGCTGATCCAGATGGGGGCATTTCTGTGCTTTACAAAATCATTCCATGCATACTACAAAATCCTTTTTTTCTGAACCATTTTGAGAGTGAATTGCCAGTGAGATACCTTATCCCTTCCTCATTTTTAAATAGCTCTTCCCTATAGACAGGACATTCTCCTGCATGACTACTAAACAAGCAGGATAATAATATTTATCCTCAGTAACACTGATCCTCCAGCTCCACTCGAGTTTCTCTAAATATCTCAATACATTCAGCATTCCCTATTGCCTGGGTGGACACCCTTCTCCTTCACTCTGGGGCAGTTCATCACTCTTTCATAGCCTGCAAGGACTCTCCTTGGGTAAGGCTATCTGGTTACTGATGTTTACAGTAAGCTTGTATGTGATTAGGAATATCACAGAAATAAGGCTGGGTACCTTTCTTTGTATCATCTCTAGGGACATAGAATTCTCATTTTCGTTACCGTTGTCAGCAAGATGTAATCTAATATTACAATGTTAATTCTAGTTTATTTTCCATTAATTATTTGTAATTCAGCTAATTAATTGGCTATATTTAATGAATGTCCTATCCATACCAGTGTCCCCTCCTCAGGAATCTCATCACCACACTAATGTTTACACAGTTGACACTAAGACACCACTTTCACGGGGCATCTGCTTATCTCGCTCTTGCAGTCCACACAAGGTCAGACATCTACATGGACACTGACCGCCCGAGGTCCTGAAAGCTCAGGCAAGATCGACTGTCCCATTTGGGGGACAGTCTCTCTAACACCCAAGGACAGTGGATTCCTACTCACAGCCATCTTGTTCTTCTCCCTCACATTCTACCTCTGCTCTCCTGCTGCTTACCAACCTCGCACTTCCACGACTGCCCTTCTTGTTGGCTTGTGCTCTGATTCCTCCGCATGGCAAATTCCTACAAGGACAGCTTATTATGACACTCAGACACTCCCACCATTCCAGGCATGGCTTTCCCCTGTCCTGTGTGACCACATGCATTTAGGATTGAATTGTTCATAAGAGAATTGTTATGGTTTGTGCCTGGGTGTCCCCCCAAAGCCTCATGCGGCCATGGGGCAGGCTTTTAGAGTTTGATTGATTATGGGTGTGAGAGCTCCACCTGCCCTGGGGTGGATAGTTTGCATATGTAAGGGAGAGGAAGAGGGTGCTTCTGGCCACTTCCTCCCTTGTATGTGCTTGTTGCTTGGCTGTGTTCTGCCGCCATGAGCTGTAGCCCTCTGCCATGTGCCACTCTGCCTTGTAACCTGCCAAGTATGGACTAAAACCTCCACAAACTGTAAGCGAAATAATCCTTTCCTTCCTTAATTTTGGGCATCAGGTGTTTTGTCCCAGCAACGAGAGAAAAGTAACCAAGACAAGAATGAAAGGAGAAAGAAAGAATGGGAAACTTTTGCTTGTTCAAGCTGAGTGCAGAAGATCATGTTCATTATACTTCGCACATCACAGGACAGTACTACCCGTGGCAAAAGTGAAGCTCCCTCTTGTTTCATTTATTTTTATTATATTTCAAAACCTTTTATGTGGTTATTTGTTTATGTCTGTTATACTAGGGATGCATTTAAATTTTATTCGAATTATTTCTTCTATCTTTCTTTTAGCATTTTATTTGCCCCAAAATTTCACATGGCTTTTTAAAATATTATCATCTATATTTTAATTAACTGATAAGTTTAAAGTTTAAATGCATTTTTAATTCTTAATATTTCTCCTCTGGTGGTTTAAAATTTCAATTATTTATTCTTTTTTAATAGTTTTTAAATACATAATGTATAGTGTATAACAATAAAAAATTACATCTTAACATTTTTCAAAAATATCTTAGCATGCTTTACCATTAATTACCCTTTCCAATTCATGTTGTTTTCTGTTGCCTTAATTCTACCTATCTAATCTCCCCAAATAAGATTAATGGTTATTATGATATTAACATTACTCTATGTTTTGACAAAATTATAACATAGCTCTGTCAATTTTATGTACTCATGACCAATATAAAAAGTGTAAGGTGCTTATGTCCCAGTGACACTGAATCAGTAGAAATACATCAATAAAATTTGTACAGTTCATGATTGCAACAAGAAAATAAGATACCTATCTGTAAACCAATAAAACGATATGGAGTCTTCATGGAAAATATGTGAAATTTTGTTTTTAAGATTTTTATGGAAGATTGAAGAAATGAAACAAGTTTTATAAAACAATTCCTGTTAGAAAATAAGAAAACGGAATTTTTTTTCAAACATCCAGAAAGAATCTCACCATTAATTAAAATAGCATGATTTGGGCTCAGTAATACCCGTATTTACAACTGTATTTGAACACTAAGTCCAGAAATAACTTACTAATCCTTATTCAATTTTATATTACTGTATAAGAAATAACAGAGCAGAATTTTATGTATTTAAACAAGAAAATATATAATAATATTTTCTGAATAAATGAAAAAGGCATTAACAGAACAGGAAACAATTGACAAGTGTAATTATTTTTAAAGGAGAAAAATCTCCTGAACAATATGTCATTAAAAGATACAAGATTCCTCTCATTTGTGGAAAATAAAAAATAAAAACCTTGAGAAATATGAAGTTGCTTAACCTGACTACTTAGAAAGTAGGTTCTAACTACACTATCAAAGATCACAGATGATAAGTCACTTACTAGATTCATAACTTTGGGCAAAGAATTATCTTCCTTTGGGTCCTTTTCAGCAAAATGAAAATGATAATGCCATTTAATTTATAGATTTGTTGTGAAGGCTACATGGCTTAGTACATGCAATAGTTTAGCGAGCTTTCAGTACAGAGTAAAGGATGAATAAACGCTTCCTCTTCCTAAGCAGTATCAGCCAAGTTCCTAGGTACAAGCAATAGAAGTAGATTTTTGCTCAACAGAAAGACTGTAGCTTGTTAAAAGTATCTTGAATAAAATGTGAAGAATTTGGGGAAAACTAGGTTGAAGAAACAATATCGCAGGAAAAATATTCCACAATACACAAAATTTAGCAATTGTGTTAACAATGTGACTATATTTTGTTGGGTTATGACCGTATAATAAATATGTTAAAACATTATGAGGGAGGATACATTAACTTTAAAACAAAAGTCACCTCAGAAAAGAGGAGCAGAATGAGATCGAGAATAAACTTCAGTGGTGCATGCAGCCCTGAAAAGTAAAAGAACTCATAAATCAGTCAGAATGCCAGCAACTGTTAAATCTAAATAACATAAACATGAATGTCGCCTGCTCACTGTATATTTTAAATATTTCATAACTCCAAAAAATTTAAACATGCTCAATGCAGAGCATTATTTTTTCATACTTGTCAGAAATATTCCTTCTTTATTTTATGGTTATGCATGCCCTTAACCTGACTACAGTGTTCAATACATAACAAGAATACAATGAAAGTTTGATGAATGAATAAATTTTTTATTGGCTACTTGGCATTTTAAATTTTCAGTGCAAACTTCTGTAAATAATTTGTAGAAACACCTACAAAAGACGAAAGGCATTTATTACTAATACATAAAAACTAAATATTTTAAGTGTAGAATAATTACTTAAAATACTAACCAGAAAATAATTATTTGTTTATCCCAAGCTGAATTCCCATACTACAGTATTCCTTTACTAGGTTTTTTCATTTTCAAACTAAAATAAAATAATTAAACTTATTTAAATTTAAATTTACTAAACTATGCATTGCAGTACGTTACATTTCATAAAATCACTTACACTGACATGACTATCTGCTCAGAAATGCTTCAGCAACTCAATATCCAGGCAGGAGTATTAGAGGGAAATAAATTTAGGCCTGGAAAAAGGTTTTTACTCCTTAGTGAATAATTTATGTTTCGTTATCAACAAAAGCAAATAATGCAGTATGTTTCCCATAGAATCAAACAGTTAATTACTTTGGCTCAAAAAATAAGTGCTCTGTTTTGTCCTTACTCTCTCTCACTCTCTCTGTCTCTCTCTGTCTCTCTTTCTCTTCAGGTAAAACTAATCAAGATGAGAAAAGTCTTCCCAGAGAAAACAGATCAGAAGCAAGACCATACTTCAAAAAAGGGAAAAGACTTTCTAGTTTCACTTAACTGATCACACAAAATACACACACACACACACACACACACACACGCACACACACACACTGAACCTAAGGAGACACTGAACAACTGACCTGATTTGAAGATGTATTTGAGGAAGAATCAAACATTCTGCTCTCCTATTTGGTCTAGGGTTTGTATTCTTTTGCAATCCAAATATGTAAAATGCTTCAGCACTAATCATTTTGAATATAATCTCACATTTTCATTTAATTTCTTCCAAATGTTTCTATGAACTTACGGTATGTCTCAACTTCTTCCTTGTCAGTTATTCTTTTTTCACATGTTCTATCAAAATGTGTAATTCTGTATGTTTGCAAAATAATTTCTGATGATATGCTCCTTTATTTCTTTTGATATCACTTAAGCTGGGAGATTTCTCTTTCAAAAAGTAATTTATCAGTATTTTTAAAAATATTAGCCTTCCTCAATAAATTTAACTTTCTATTACTGATATTCATGTATTTTTGCTAGTTTATGTTCACAAAACAAACAACTTTACATGGATGTGATCATCTAAGAAAAGTAAAAGTCTACCTGAAAATTTTGAATAAAACTATATAGAAAATTTCAAAGGCAGAATATTTTACCTTTATGCCTTACAGGAAATTTTTTGTGTCATTTAATAAATCATTAATTGCCAATGGCAAATCTGAACATAGAACAAGTGAATTTAGAAATAAATCTAAATCAGCCTGATGTGGTGGTGCAAGCCCACAATTCCAGCACTCAGGAGGCTGAAGCAAGAGGATCACTTCAAGTGCTAGGCCAGACTGAGCTACACAATGAGCTCAAGGTCAACCTAAACTACACAGCAAGACCCTGTCTCAAAATACTAAATAAATAAATAATAAATAAATAAATAAACCTAAATCGTTTTAGTTTCAACATCATCATTTTCAACATCATCATTTTAAATGTTCAGCCTGCTAAACTGATCAGTAGACTTATTTTACTCACATAATTTCATTTATTTCTTTACTTATTAATAAGGATCTTATGTATTTAGTATGTGTGAGTCAGTTCTAAACCCTATGACAGGAACTGTAATCCTGCGTATTCAAAGGCAGGACAAGTCAGCAGCATCTCAGACTGTTAACCACGAGAAAAGCACCACAGATACTTCAGCGTCATGTATGCTGGGCCTGGCCCGACTCTGGACATGTCGCTGCTACTCAGTATAAATCTGGTGATTTATCAAGTTAGAAGAATGAAAGTAATGCCATAATGTAACACAAAACACTACAAATAAAGAAAAGAGAGTGACCAGTTCTGTTTGCAGGCGTCAAGCAGTGACGTTACATCAATGGTGAATATGCTCTCTGAACTCAGCTGAGGTCTGATGAGCCTTGTTTTGTGAAAGTATGGATGATGCACACCTTGAGATTCTACTGAATTCCTAGGAACTTGGCGACCGCTTACACAGCTGTCCACAAGGTGGGCGCTTGTCCCAGTGCCAGGCTATTGAAACCGCAGTGGTAAATTGATGCCATGCAAAGCAAGTCATGCTAATGCTCAAAAATGATTTGTTTGACTTCTTAAACATTTTGTTCTCAGTAATCTGAATCAATGAAATAGATATCAAGAAAAAGTAAGGTTTTATCACCAGCAACTTGAACAAGCAAGTTACATGTCCATACTTGATACAATTCAGTATGGAAGTTTAGTGTCAGGACTTTGTAATAAAACCAAAGCTAATAATCCACACCTTAAAAGCCCCTTTTGCGTCTGTTATAGGATTTTAAAAATCCTTCATGAAGTGTCAACAACATGACTCAATATGTGTCTCTCTTTTTTATCCAAATGAGTGTGGAAATGGTCCTCCCAGCTACTTTTCAAGATTGCAACCTTCCCATACTAAAATTCCTCCTGTTCACTACTGCCAAATTCCACTCAAAGAAACATTTTTCAAATTCTTTAATAACTACTCGATGGTTATAGAGTTCAATCCAAATGGTTTAGGATGAGTATCAACTCTTAAACTAACGCCGTGTAATCTGCATTTTACACATGTTCCTATACTACTGGAGATTTCACAAATCTATCTTGATTGTGTTTGATTGCCCAAACTCCTATTACTCTGCTTAGAATGTTTATGATCATATTTGTCACATGGCAGGGTAATTATTTGTTTATATTGACTCCTGTATTAGATTGGACAACTTAGAGAACAATTCCTATTTACCCTTGAACAACCCACATAACACAATGCCAGAAACCCCGATGTTGCTCAATACAGGTTTATGGGTCAGGCTTCACCCTCTCTCGCGGTGATAGCCATCAAGGCTTTATTATTAGCGAATAGTTCCAGAAATGAAGAAATCAGTATTAAAACACAAGCCTTAGGGTTCCTAGTTTAAAAGTACTTTAACACACACTGCTTCCCAGACACCAGCAGGACACATGCAGGCCCCGGAAGTTAATGCAGAGGACCGACAACGGCTTCCTTAGAACGCTTCGCACTCCAGTCAGGGGTCGCTGAGGTCCCGATACAGGAGAAGAATGGACAGAGGGAATGACCGGAGTCGTGGCTCCTCGTGTCCTGCCCTTTGCCTGCCACTGTTTCAGTGAAGTCCTTATCAGTCATGAGCAAATGAAGGCAGGCTGAATTCTTTCTAAGTAATAAATCAGCTCTGAGTACTATGGACGTGTACTGTCCTGCGAAGTGAGGTTCGCTTTGCTTCTGTTCACCATTCTTCTTTTTTAGTACTATTTCTCTTTGAAGAAATGGGACAACACGGTTCAGAATAATTTCACTCTATGTGATACCTGACTGTCAATATTTTTGCACAATATTAAATTTCTTGCTTTCATTAATTGCCAGTAAAATGGTCCGAAGTGAACTTACATTTAAATACATTCCAATTATCTCTGTATATTTGGATGAAGAGATCTTCATCTTTTGGCCATTATAGGATTTATTTTTGTCTTTGGAATCTTTCCGTGGACTACAGTTCTTCAAGATTTTTCATAAATGCTATTTAATTCGTTACTATTTTGTACTCAAAAGAAAGAAGCAATCTGACAATGATGAACTATGTGTTCATTTTGATTTCTTAATCTTGTAACTCTTGAACTCTGAAAATGAAAATATACTTAATTCCATTGTTGATAACAGGGTGACCTTAAAAAGACTTTATTTTAGTTTTAAAGAGAATAACAAACAAAAATATGAAAAACAAAGCAACAACAAAAAATGATGCAGAATTTCAAAATAAGATGATAGGAAATTAACAATAGTTGTTATATTACATATTGTTATATTCAAAATAGCTGTTTAGATTACCAGATATAGGTATGCAAGACTGAAAAAACAATTAAGCATTAACTGTTCCTTTCAATAAATCAATAGAAATTAACAGTAAAAAGAAGGGAAGAAATATATATGTATATATATATATAT
>NW_004955444.1:2693162-2755777 GCF_000276665.1 Chinchilla lanigera | reverse complement strand
AATCATATTGCTCATTTTAAGTTTAAATATTTTAAGAAATTTCTACAGAGAAAAAAATGAGTTGAGATTTGCTATGTACATGTACCAATTCCTTACAATGAATGTAATTATTATGTACTGCAAATATATACTATTAAAAATTAAAAGATATTAAAATTTTAAAAAGAAATGTCTATACTCATAGATATTGTGATTGCACAATTCTAAACAAAATCAAATATATCTTATGTCATAGGAAAAAAGAATTTCATAGAGAAATATAGAAGGGAATCTGCTTTGGGGATACTTATTAAAATGAACTGGAGGTATTTCAGTAATATGTGGTTGACCAATAAAGGATATTATGAAAAGAACAAATACATAAATCAAAATACAGAGTTGGTGATTTCTAAAATCTTCCATTTCTGAGACATAAGCTTATGACAATAATATCCATGATTGGATTGATTAATATTGAATTATTACTTTAATAATGTGCTCAGACATTTCTAATATGCATAAAATAATATTTAAAAATTAATTCATTATGTAAGTTTGTAGCACTAAATTATGTGATTGAGTACACTTAATCACAATCAGCAATTATGACTGATATTTTAAGAAGTTTGCGCATGAGCATAGAAATGTAAAATGATGGAGTCTCACTGAAGCAGGATGGAAAACTAAGATGAAGAACTTCTGTATGTTCTTAGTGGAAGTCAGCTGGCTTTCTGCAAAGAGGGAGAATCTGTTTAGACAGACTGACAGTTGAATGTGGTATCTGTGAACTAACAACTGGAATTTACCCAGGAACTTGTTTTGGGAGAGGTTGTTATCAGCTGAGGATATAAAAGTTGCAGTACTTAATGGCTTATGGTGAGGGACATCAGTAAGAGGTCATGCTTACCGTACTGCGGGTTGTTACATGCAGAAATGTACATAGACATGCGCACTTACCAGTTGTTACATGCATTTACATTCTTTGGTCTGTCAGGTAAGAAGACCTTAAAGAAATGACCACCTAGCAGCAACGAGAACCCTTAATCTCAGATCACTGCTTCTGATGTCATTCTGCAGTAAAACTAAACAAAGGTACTTGAAAAAGTAACTACTGCTGTGAGTAAGGAAGGCAAACTTCAGGCAAACCTGGAGAATCTTGTAAGAAAATGAGAGTAAAACTTTCACAGTATGAGGGCATGTTAAAGGTACATAGGAACTCTCTGAAAGGGTTTTGAAATGAAAGAAAAGAAGGAAGGAAGGGAGGAAGGGAGGACAGGAGGGAGGGAAGGATGGGGAGATGATAAGAAGGACAGAGTCTAACTTTTATATAGATACCCCTCTCAAAGGACAATACCCACTCAAGTGAAAGCTGTCCATGGTGACTTCCTTCCAAAACTACTGTAGATAACGGGGAAGTCTAACTTGACAGTAGAGAATGCAGACAAACACTGCCTCAGCCAGGTAACCAAGGTAGAATCAACAATGATCAGTTAATTGATACTGTGCACCATGAATGCGATGAGAATGGTGTTTTACGGCTGTGCTACTCCTTCACTAAATAGAACCTTGCTGTAACTACAGAGAAAAGTATCAGACTTATCCCAAGTGGAAACTTTCTACACAATACGTGGCCAGCATCTGTAAAGATGCTCAGTCGAAAGCACAGGAAAATGTCACATAACCCGGAGGAGCCAAGTAGAAATGGCTTCTAAATACAATGTGGTATCCTTCATGGGACCTTGGAACAGCAAAACATTATCACGTCAACACCAGGGATATTTGAATATAATGTGAAACTTAATAATAAGGAGTCTATTTTGGTTCATTAATTGTATCAAATATACTATGTCAATATAAGCTGTTAATTTCAGGGGAAACGGTGCTAAGGATATCTGAATGCTATGATTTTTTTCCTGAAACTTTAGAATAGTTCTTAAATAAAACATTTATTAAAAATACCCACACATCAGCCCAGGGATATAGCTCAGCGGCACAGCACCATGCTTGGCAAGCACAAGGTCCTGAGTTTGATTTCCAGTACAAAGAAAAACCAAATACACATAAATCAAACCATAGAAAAGAACTTACGCTTCTAGTGTTAGAGTGATTATGACACAGTGTGTACTTTTATATTATTACCCCACACACACTCAGTGTTGGCTGGGAAAGTCATTAAAGGCTTTTGAAAGTGGACTTCTCTGATTTGCTGCTAGTGACAGGAAAGGGTACCATAGGATGCAAAGCAAGGAAAGCTGGTTTCAGCGACAGGGCATCGCGGTAGTAGCATAGGAAAGCTACACCGCAGAGGAGTCTTCAAGAGACAGTGACTTCGAAGAAACAGCAGACAAAAGGTGCAGCAGCAGCTCCAAAATCAGAAGTGACGAGTGGAAATGTAAAAGTGAACCCTCTCACACACGCATGCACACAGATGGGTGCACACACACATACATGCTCACTCACTCACACCTTACTCTGGGAGAAGAGAAGATTTGATATTCTAGAGGTGAGGAGCTATAACAAGGGTGGTTGACAGGAGGATGCTTACACGGAACGGCGGCCAGGGAGGTGTTCTTTGTCAGGGCGAAGCAGGAGATGATCTCTGCAATCCAGTAAACTACACTTACTCCCACAAAACACTACCTCAGAGCTTCCCAACAGCGAAGGCGCAGCAGAG
The DNA here is from genome assembly GCF_000276665.1 of Chinchilla lanigera. Lineage (NCBI taxonomy): Eukaryota > Metazoa > Chordata > Mammalia > Rodentia > Chinchillidae > Chinchilla > Chinchilla lanigera. The sequence continues at coordinate 2,753,124 of NW_004955444.1, read as the reverse complement.
CGAGCTAGAGAGATGCGAAGATTCCGAGAGGCCAGTTCCCTCAGCGCTTGTGTCCGTAGACTGGCCAAGAATCCTGGGCAAGTCCCCACTGCCACAGGCATCCCTCTCTTCCACCTCACTGCAGCACAGGAATACCATAATTTTGAAAGCCTGCCTTCTGCTGAAAGGCTGGAAAAGGTCTTTTGGGGACAACAGCTAGCCGGATATGCTTCTAAATCATTTCATGCTGAGGCAAAACTGTCCTCTGAGACAATTAACTTATTGTATTCCCATTCAACAGTAGACCTAGGCGAGGAGGAATGTGATGCCAAGACTGGCATCTTTAGATTTTATCAGCCATTTAACAATTGCATCCCAAACTCAAGAAAAATTGCAATTCATACATGGATTTAATGTTTGTTATCAATGAAAGGAATACTGTTATTAGGTTTCTTATAGCGTTGTACTATGGCTGATAGAGCCAAATTAACATCTTCAGATTTTTAAAGTTGCTTGGATATAAAACAGCATGTGGGGTGTGTGTGCGGGCATGTGGGGCAGTGTGCAGACACTTGGGTGTGTGCAGGCATGTGGGGTGTGTGCACACACATGTGGGGTGTGTGTGCAGGCATGTGGGGGTGTGTGCACACACATGTGGGGTGTGTGTGCAGGCATGTGGGGTGTGTGTGCAGGCATGTGGAAGTGTGTGCAGGCATGCGGGGAGGTGTGCACACACTTGTGGGGTGTGTGTGTGCAGGCATGTGGGGTGTGTGTGCAGGAATGTGGAGGTGTGTGCAGGCATTTGGGGGTGTGCACACACATCTCTTCTTTACCCCAACTGCTTCTTATCCACACGGTTTTGACACCATGCTCATCTAGGGCAGACCCCTGATTTTAGTTCCTGTGCTGCTGAAGCGAGCACAGGGTGAACACCTGAGAGCTGGGGATATGCACCAAATAACTCATAAACTGGGACTGCTGTGGAGTCTTGATCTCGGGCACACTGTGAAATGCAGTCTGTGAAGTTAACCAAAGAGATTCCCCAGTGGTTTTCGAATTCTGAAATACACATTCAATAGGCTAGACAGACATTGTCGGCCTGTCATTCTAATACTGGCTGTTAATAACCACAATTAGGGCAGACTGCACATCAATTATTATTTGTCTGGAACATCAACTTCCCTAAGCACAGAAGGAAGTGAGGCAGCCGGCACTGCTGTCTCCTCTCTTCGGCTAATTAGTACCGTTTTTAATGGCTTCATCTGCCCAGGATCAATTGTCTAATAGGAGCAGTGCTCTGTCAGTTAATAAGGTGAGGAACTGCAGAATGTGATTAGGTCTGGCTCCCAAATAGTGCTTCAAACACTCTAAAACAATCATGTGACAGAATAAATAGACTAACAGACAAGGCAATATTTTTGTCTAATTCTTGTACATAGTATTCCAGTAATATTTACGGGAAAAATTTAAAGGAAAAATTTAAGAAAGACAAGAATCATGCAGATTTTAAAACAGATGCAATATGAAACACACACACACACACACACTCTCTCTCTCTCTCACTCTCTCACTCTCTCTATGGAAACTTCAGTGAAAGGAAAAAAGCCAGCAATACTATACACAGATGTTCAAGGAGTAGTACATAGGGAATGTTAGTATGACAACAAACTCTATTTTCCAAAAATGCTTTATGGAAACAAACTTGTGTCACTGTCTTGATTGTAATATAAACCATGCTCACTTTTCAGTCACAAAATGCAACTCAGGGAAGATAGGCAGACTGAGGCCGTCCATTTGTATTCAATTGGCTTTCAGCCTCTGTTTTGAGATTTTGGTAAATATATTAAACAGTAGACTGCCTCGTGAAGACGTAGCTGAATATATGGATTTACACTATGCTTCCTCAGCTTATACAGGACTAGGCTCATGCAATGAACCAAGACACATTGAGATGAACAACAGAAAGCAGACATTATCTTGCAATGTCATGTAGGACAGTTAAAGGCAAGGACTCAGGAGCTATACTGTCTAATCTGGAGCCCCAACATTGCTACCTACGAAAGCGCCCAGCTGTGAGAGCTTACTTGACTTTGCTGTGTCCTAGGTTTCCTTATCTGTGGAGTGAGAGGGATAAACACAGGGTTATTATGAAGACAGAGGACATCAAGTACCCAGGGCACGCTGTGACACGAAGTGAGCAGGAGAGAAATGTCCGCAGTTAGCAGGACTGTTTACAAGTAGTACATTGCATCAGATTGTAGAGTACACGCTAACAGAGATGTGTTCTGTGTCGATAAATCTCATCATAGTTCTTTTTTATAGCTTATTGGCACTGCAAGGAAAGTCTGATTATCTCTACATATTTTACAGCTAGAAATATACCGGTTTGCTATGACGATGCTTCTCAAAGTGTTATTCCCAAAAGCACATCAGAATTGCCTAGCAACTTTTTAAAAATGCAAATTATCAAGCGCTACACAGCCTACTTCAGCTCTTATTATATCAAAATTTTAAGGGTAGAATCCAGTAGTGTATGTCTTACAAAGCCCTGTAAGTGGTGCTCATGGCTAATGTTCACTAATACTTGAGAACTGCTCAACTAAAACACTACAAAACTCTAGATGCAGTCTTTATTAGTAAAGATTGATGAATATTAAATGAGTTAAAACATAAATTTTTTTATCAGCTGAATAAGTTCAAAATAAAGAAATCTTATCCCTAATCTACGTTTATCATATGTACTCTTAAAATGCAAAAAATGCTATTAGTTAAAATTTTTAACTTTACTGTGAAGAGCCGTCACAAAGAAAAAATGAAGAATAATTAAATTATGAAAAAAGATAGGAATGTGTGAATCAAATCTGTACTTCAAGAATTCGCTAAAAAGTGGAGGGAGGAGCAAGTAAGATCACTGATGTGGAGGGGATAGCAAGGAACCTAACTGAAAGAGTTCTTGAACCCAGGTTTTCATTTTGTTGTGTAGTTGCTGCTAATCAGTTAATAAACTCGGTCTCAGTTTTCTCCGTTCTTGTGAAAGCTTTTGGCTTTCATAACTGCTTTCACATTGCTGCAGATAAAACCCAAGTGCCTATGACAACATGGTAACTGCTGACCAGATCTGGCTGCCAGAATTACTGTATTTAACGTGCCTGGTATTTCAAACTCAAGAAAATTTCTCTTAAAGATTAGAAATTCTAGTTTCTCTTAAAAACTATGAGGTCTCATTGTACTGATCCTTTATGGCCATAAACCGTCTCTCTTCTTAAGCTAAGCAGCAGCTCACTTGTGTTGAGTTTTGTGTGCTGGACACTGAGCCATCAGATGCTAGGCCTCCTCTTGAACCAAGTTAGGTGCATCACCCCCCAGTAAATGCCAAAGCCCTTCTGAGGCCACCTATCTTCCCATTTCTCCACTAGTAGATACTAAAATCTATTATAAGAGAATTTTTCTAACTGTTGTATAATACAGGGTGGAGGAATAATGCAGAAAATAATTTAAATGTACGTATGGTTTTATTTTCACGTCTGTCTAATGTATAACCGTCTAGGAAAGATGTTATAAATCTGCAGGTTGCTTCAATATAGCACATAGAGAGTTTTGGTATAGAATTGGAACTCTGTTATTGGAGTCAGTATCAACTCTGGAAGTTAGTGATTTGAAAGTGAAAATCCAGACATAAGTTCTTCAAAGTCAGAATTTACGAAGTAGGTCATTGTAAGAAATAAGCCAAATCCAAATTTGTTAAATGTAGTATGTAGATCAGACTGTTACCAAGATTTTTTTCTAAAGAGATTATTGGCTAGAAATACCAGTTTAGTTGTCTCCAGAAACTTTGGCTTTATTACTAGTCCAGCTGTGAGTGGCTTTGTGGATTCGAGCTACTCATTTAACCTTTCAGGTCCTTGGGGTACTTTTCTACAAAATGAGGAGGCTGGGCTCAGGTACCTTCCAGCTCTCAAAGTCTATTCTGTGATTCCAGGACGCTGGGGCACACAATTCATTTCAGTTTTTTGTATAAATGACATCCAGTGTCATGAAATAATGTATCAAGAGCAGCAGCAGGGGCTTTCTATCTTGAATTTGGTTTGAAGCCAACAGATAGGGTTGCTTGAATTCATTTTTTTCCTTTGGTGAGGGGATAGGTTTGATGACCTAATAGGCCTTTTCCATCTCTTGTATCTTTGATGAGGCTACTGGGCCTCTGAGTTGGAAACTGCAAAGAGTTACCGTGGTGAATTCTCTTTTGTAGTGGTTTTCTCTTTTTGATCATATTTGACATTTTTGCAATTGTGCTTTGATTCAGATTATATCTACTACATAGCTCGGTGTGCTAGTGAGCTGAGAATCTTTGCTAAGGTATAGACACACAAGTATGAAATTAAAAATGACAAGCCAAAGTATTGCTGCCTGCTGTTTATATACATTATTTGAAGCAGGTCATTGTAGTTCAGTGAAGTTCCATAATGACCATATGGGCTGCAACAAAGAACAGTTATATAAATTTTTTCTGTATAATAGCTTATTGAAAATGACTACACTATCATTTTCCATCTTTATTTTTTAACAATTCCTGAAATGCATATACTATTATAGCTCACACAAAAAATAAAAATGTATTCCTGTGAAAACAGATATGTTATAAAATGATTTTGAGTGTAATCAACATGAAAAAATTAATTCAATTCCCTTGGAGAGAAAAATTTAGGAAAAAAGCATCTAAATTTGTTTTGTATATTGTATCATTTACTGAAATCTAAATAGGGAAGAATCAAAACATCCAACACAGATATGCAATTACCTAGAAAATAAAGTAAAACCATGAAATAGAAGTTTCATAGACAGAAAATAATTTAGATACTAGTAATGCTAAAGACTGCACATACACATGAAACATGAATTATAGATGTGAAGTTAGAAATATAAGAGGTGTGATAATATAATACGGATGAGTACATTTTAAACAAATTTATTGGCATAAAAGACACATTTTTAATAACCCACACACAAAAATCTCCTCCTTTCACACATGCTTCTCCCACTTGCCACCTTCGGAGGCCATTCTGAGAGACTTGGGTGAGTGTCTGTAGTGTGCTGTCTTGGTTGTCTCAGTGTCCTGAATTGATTGAAAACACAATTCATGGTCTCTCACAATTCACGGGGAATAACAGGAAGTCACATGTTGGTGGATCTGGTGAATAAAGTGGATGAGGACACATTGTAAATTTTTGTTTCACAGAAATTTCTGTAAACGTTTGCTCAAGGAGGTATAATCAAAAGATACAATGAACATTTAAATGAAAATATTCACTTCAGTGAAAGACACATTGTCATTAATCCTCCTCAAAATATAAACACTCCCACCTGCTTCAAACACTCTTGCTCCATTGTTGTGGGAAATGTGTCTTTTACTGTAACACTATTTTATTAAAATGCACTACAGTTTTGCTATCTCAAGTGCATGTATTTTATTAAAAGGACTATCCAGGATTTAAATTTTAAATATTTCTTTCCAGTTCTGTAATTAATCTGGAAAAATCTCTAAATCCTCTCAGTATTTCAGAGCCGTTCCCAAAACCAGGTTCAACACAGAGGAACTAAAGTTGACAGTGTAAGGTGGCATAAACTGCTCCCTCAGTAAGGGGAAAAGAGACGGAGAATTTTAAATTATTTTCTCAAATGAGTCAAAGTTATACAGAATCTAGGAATTAAACATGTCTAAGATGAAATACTGAGGATATTTATTCATCAAAACTCCCATAACACAAAAAATGATATAAGTAATAAATTTCTATGACTTAAAATTAAATCGTCTAGAAAGCCTGATAATTATGTTCATAGCAAATGAACAGATAAAATGTCTCAAATAAAATTACAGTTGCAAATGTTTGTCACATTTCTCCTCCATAAAATATTTATTTAAAGTTCAAATAACATGGGCTGGGGATTTAGCTCAGCGGCAAAAGCGCCTGCCTGGCAAGCGCAAGGTCGTGAGTTCAGTTCCCGGTACCGGAGAAAAACCAAAAAAAATAAAAAATAAAAAATAAAAAAATAAAGTTCAAATAACAAAACAATAAAATATTTAAATACCCTTTTGGTCATTTCAGTGCATAATATGTTTAAATAAGGTAAAAATGATTCTAGAATTAATGCTTCAGTTAGAAGTAACCTTAGCTACACACAGATTGGATGTTTATGCATAAACAACCAAGCCTAAAGTCTGGCATATTGCTATGAAATGTGCCCCAGAAATTAGTGTCTTTTGTTGTTTTGCATAAAATTTTGACACCTATTTTCCTTGATCTAAAACAAAAAAATATTTCATGAAAGAAAAATATTTCTAGTCTAAAGAAGCAGAATGTTAGAATGGGTTCTTTTACAAATGAAAGTAGTCTAAGATCTTGGAGAAGTTAATGCTCAAATGATGTAAAACTATATGCTGAATAAAGATAGTTTCCTTTAGGGCCTTCTCTCACTGTCATTCTTCTCAGTGAATAGAATTTCCTGATGCAGTGAATATTCTCATGATTAGATCTCTTTAAGCACTGGTTTCTTGGATACTTATTAACTTTGCAAAAGCATTATGTTTTTTCACACATAGGTGGGCAGCAAAGTATGTAAGTCTTTATACTAATAGAAACAATATCTGAAAATAGTTATCTTCATTTCACATTGAACTGATAACATCGTGTCATAAGTAGAAAGAATTTTCTTCTACAGCAACAAAGGACAAATCATACCTAAATAAATTATGTTATAACTTTTAAATTTAGGCCCTTTTGATGTAAATCTCATAATTTAAAATTTAACATTTATGTAGATTACCATTTTCAATATCACCTAAATGTAATATATATTCAATATTGAAAGTTAAGTTAATGTTAGAAATAAAGATTCACAGGTCACCTTTTCAACCTTGTATCCAGTGTTTCACATTTATGCCTTTAGCTTTACAGATGAATTCAAATCTAAACAATCTTACTCTATTATATTAGGCAGTTTTACCAAGTTGGAGAACATCATACTAATCTAGTTGCGATGTTTTGAGGCTTCATAACTTAAATCATTATAACGTTATGGAATCCAGAGTTCAGGGTTGTGGAAAAAGGCTTCAAAGAAATGTTTTTTGTTGCTGAAGTAATGCTATTTATGTAAAGAACAAAAAACCCCAACTTATTAAAAGCTGATCTAAATATGACTAGCTATTAAAAGTAAATTTTTCATACCTAAGTTTCATAATCATATGTAGATATGTTAAATGTTGACTTTTAGTTTTGAGTGGAAAAGACAAATCATTACTGTAAGTTAATAAATTTAGATGGCAAGAACATCTAGAATATTTTTATGAATATAATTACTTTCTAGTATTCTGATAGAAATAGTATGTTGATACACACTGGCAATTTTCAGAAACTCAACAGATCATCTGCTCTGTATTACTTTTTCTTTAGGTATAATAAGACGTAATTAGGGTTCTCTTCTACATAATGTAATGGTTTTTTGACACCCATAATGCAAATAATAATATAATTCATAGATGAGAATGTTATTGCTATATGGAAATTGCATTTAAATTTAAACCTTTTTTATTAAGCCAAAATACAGACCTAGTAAGTTAGACATATTCATTGAGCTGTCTTTAGTATTTCTTCTAAAAAAACAGGTTCTGTTTATATTAATGATAAAAATTTCTATGTAAAGTCTACTTCCTCACTCTAGTTTCATTAAAAATAAATGTTCTATTATATTACACTGTAACTCAATCAATTATCACTCTGAAAACTTACTTTACCCTAAGTACTGGCTAGATAGAGCACTCCAGATTTTACCTGGAATTGTTTCCATAAAACTGCCATTGCTTCTAGTTTTTTTTTAAGGAATAGAATACACTTTCACCAATTTCTATATTGCGTTTTAAGAAAAGTAATTAGGCTGAGTTAGTGTTTGGAATTTGCGTTTTAAGAAAAGTAAGTAGGCTGAGTTAGTGTTTGGAATTTGCCGTGTGAGTCAATGAATGTAAGGAGATGTACATATATTTTAGCATTGTAAACAGTAACTCAGTGAAGCCTAAAGCCTGAGTCCATCCAGAATGGACAAAACCAATTTTGATATCATGTAGGTAAATAAGCATGGAAAAGTAAACCAAAGAATCATTGTATATTCTACCTTCAACTTTTTGTAAACCATGTTTTATGGATAACTTCAGTTTTACCAAAAAGCTGATATATTTCAATATTTTGGAAACATTGTATTAACTTTGAGTTGGCAGAGATAACCTAACCAACTACAATCATGTTTGGTACTAAGAAATATACCTTTCAGTAAAATTATTGAAATGCTAAATAAATAAATAAATAAATAAATTTTAGACCCTTTAAAATTGTTAAATCAGTCAGTAAAATAAAGGCATATTTAATATGATTAATATAGTCAACATACATTTGAGTAAGTAACTGTGTAGGAAATCAGAATACAGCAATTCATTTAACAAAACATTACCCTTAAAATGAATGATATTGCAGAATCACAACTGTGTAATTGAGTAGAGTCACATAAAAGAACATTTGGGAATATAAGAAGTTATCCTGAATCAGAAATTCAAGAATTAATATAAATAATTTAAAAGAAGCAATGAAATTAAAAGTAATGAAACCTAGTAAAGAAAAAAGAATGAGAAAAGTATTAGAAATAAATATTAAACCATTAAATATACCATAATCAATAGATTTGAAAGCAAACTTAATAAAAGGAATAGAACTGAAATTAGAAAACTATCATGAGAATAAAATGGAATAAAAAATAAAGAAAAATGATTGAAATAAAAGTAAAAGTGAAGAAGGTCCAACTTATGAAAAACTGGAGAATTTGAAGAATGGAAGAGAATTAATGTTAAAAACTGTGAACCAAGGAAGTTTTTCATATATAAAGCAGAAATAAATGTAAATAATATGTGGGTCAAATCTATTTTCTCTACTTCATAATAAATTAACATATATCAAGCAACATTAAAAAAGACAGATAGTGCCTCCCAATTTCTGGGGATCAATATTCTGATCAAGTCTTAGTCCTTATCTTACAGTCTCAAAGGCTGCAAAGTGTGCACTGAACTGTGTTCTTTTTGAAAGCTTGACTGGGGGAAGTTTTGCTTGTAGAAATCATTTCTCTGCATTCGAGATGCTTACTTTTACACTGATATAATTTAGTAATCACTATCACTTCCTAGAGTCACCAGCACTTTCCTGCCTAATGATTTTTGCTGGACATTTCACAACATGGAAGTTAGCCCCTTCAAATCCAACAGGAAAGTAAAACAAACTGCAACTACCCCAACTCAGTCTTTTTTTTTTTTTTTTTTTTTTTTTTTGGTTTTTCTCTGGTACCAGGAACCGAACTCATGACCTTGCGCTTGCCAGGAGGCGCTTTTTGCCGCTGAGCTAAATCCCCAGCCCCCCCAACTCAGTCTTATATAACAGAATATTTTCACTGTGAATATCATTGAGTTTGCTAAACTAAGTTGGAGATAAAGCAGCAGTCTCATATGCATCTGAGAATATAAAATTATGTTTAAATATTAACATTGGAAGACAGGGATTGGTTGAACACTTTTGTTTTTCAATATGGGGATCAAATCAAAGCCTGTGGATGATAGGTAAGCACTCATCCCACTGATGTATGAATGCTCCCAGAAAGTAGAGCTGAGTTCTCAAAACTTTGTAACAACTATGCAACTGGTGAAAGTTAAAGACTTGTGGTGTTGAGGATAATCAATATAAAATTTCTTTGCTGACCTTATTAAGAAGAAATTAAGTCCATATCTAAAATCTGATTATGAAAACTGAAATGATTATTAAAAGTAGCTGTTTTGCTAAAATAATAATAGGCAGTGAAAATGAGCAAAATAATTTTATAATAGACAGTACTTGATTATAAAATAAACAACACTTTTGAATATCAAAGATGAAGATTCTAAAGCTACATTGAACCATAAGGTGAAAATAGAGTAAGTGCCGTACACATTCAAAATGAGTGAATCAAACAATACTGTCTGTCAATCCCTAGTCTATTGTACTTCTGGGCCATGGTTACACCGACAACCTCAACTTCAGACATCTCAAGCTGTTGCTAGTCTTTTGAAAGGAAAAGGAAAAGCACAGCCTAATATTGGAGTAGATTTTGTATAGTAATTCATCCTAAGAGTTAGCAATGTGGCCATTAATATGGAAGCTTAAGAAAATGCAGAATATATTCAGGATGTGTATACACACACACACACACACACACACACACACACACACACACACACACACCACACTCTATTTGGTACTTTACAATTCTTTAGTAGAGGAAGACCCATACCATAAAGTAACCTGACTAGAGTATCTGTAATAATAGATAGATGGTAACATCATTGCCAAATCACTAGTAATTAAAATGTGATTACAAAAAAAAGGTGATTACATTGTCATATTAGGACTAAGAGGGAGATCCAACAGGCAGCCAGGGGCCAGAGAAAAGGAAAATAATATGAATGTTTATTTTTTAAATTATTACAGTAAAAGACACGTGGACATTATGGAACACACATCTCTCACCATCCATGTCGCTTTCTGAAGGAGTTTTGGAAATTCTATTTTGTGTCTTTAGTGGTGATGTCACGGCTGCTTCAGTGTCCTCCATCAGTTCAGAATGTTGACCTCTCGTGGTTATTCTGATGTTGGGGAAGGGCCAGAAATGACACGGAGCCAGCTGTGATGAATAAGGTGGATGTGGACACATCTTTATGTCTTCGCAGCCTGCCTTCCCCCTGGATGGTACTTGGCGGTTGAAGTCAACATCTTTTGGTGACGCCTCATAGAGACATGAGAGAGGACCTCAACAAGTGCTCCAGAAAACACAAGAATGACCGTACAGTTGTGGGTGAAGGAGGAGCGGGTATTCTGAGGAGCGTTAATACCACCTCACCTCTTACCGAAATAATATTTTGTAACTTAAATACGCACTGTGTAGTTTGATCATCCCTCATAGAGCAGAGAGAGTACAGGTAAGCAGGCAAACAAGGTAATATGAACTCATCTTCCTTTCCCTGAGGCCTAGAATGTTGTGGATTTAAGGGAGAAAGTCTCTGAAGGATATTGGTTGTTGGGATAAATCTTGAGCAATGTAGTGGCATGACCGTTGTGTTTTCTTCCAGTGGTTAAAAAGTGTGTTAAACGTCTAGGTGAGACAAAGCATTGACTAAGTTTTGAAAGCAAATGTAAACCAAAAGTAAAAAGGCAACTGAAATTACTTCATGACTGGATTTTTGTCAAAATATGGAGCGTAAGTAGATGTAAAAATTTAGGGATTTTTTCCTCATCTTCCTGCATGAGTAGATAGTTCAGATATCTGCTTCTCTGTGCCACCTAGTAGAGTGCAATGAGATTATAAGCATCATCATTTATCTCCTTTAAATCCTCATTATATAATGGAATACCTGGCAAAAACTCATTCAGTAAGTGTTTATGAATACCATGACACACGACTACTAAGACATAATAAAGTTTGCTGTGGAACATTGCGTTCTATCCAGTAAGATACAGCATCAGTGCACTGCATGGGAATGCTTACATGGCTGCACAGAGCACAGCCTGTCCTCCTTAGGCATTCTGGATTAGAACAGTGAGACCCAGGAGAACTAAGCTACCCCGCCACGCACTTCTTATCCCAGGCTCACTAACAAGCTGGGCCACTCTTCCTGCCACAGGGAAGACCGGAGATAAGTAGAAAGGTAGCCACAACTTCTGAGTAAAGTTCCTCCATGTCTTTAACCCTAGGTCCTGATGCAAAGCCAGAACATGACATGAGACCCAGTGACCTGTTTTCTCCTTCCCCCCATTCCATGAGGCAGCAAACAGAGTGGACAGGTGAAGCCACCGGTGTATACAGGATGTGCATACAGGAGAAGTTAAAGAAGAAACGTATCTGCACATTTCAGCTCTTAGTTGGGAAACTTCGGAAACAACAAAACACTGCTATGCAACACTGAATCATCGCCAGGATCAGCCCAACCCCTGTGCACAGCGGGAGGGACGGACACATTTTACATCACAATGAGCACCCCCGAGTTTATATCAGAGGTGCCAAAATATTTACGGAATGATGACCGAAGAGCCAGGAAGTTCTTGCTCTCAGCAATTTGTGGTATTGTAAGCTTGGGTCAAAAAAGGAAACGCGTGTGACTAGACACTAATCATTAAGACTAATATAGGACCCCTTGTCGGGAAAAATATTCAGTGTTATAGTACCTGCAAAAATAATTCCTGTACATTTTAATATTAGTACTATCTTAAATTTTTATCAACCACAGATACATACTCACCTGTCTTAAAATAGTAATGACTACATATGTGGAAGTAACAATACTATATTTAAATATTTATTTATTAAATAGCCCACGTGGTATTAAAGTCTAGACATCATACAAGGCTAAAACATGTAGAAACATCAAAACACCCAAAAATGTAAAATGTTCATTTTATAAGTACTCTGAAAGATATTAAACATTTAGAGAAAAAATAATGAGGCATAGGTTCTAACATCTCTGGTCACAATATTTTTAGTGGAATTTGACTCCTGGTCAGATTCAGAAAATTCTACTGAGACATTTCTCTTGGACATGGTATAAGAAAACACACATAAGTAGTATTTATGGATAGCATGATTCATATTTTGAACATTATTGCCTAAGCTATTTTAACGTTATTGCAGAACTTGGATGATAAGTCGTACTGTCCTGTCCTATCAAGAGTGAATTAGAAAAACATGGTGATGCATGCCTGTAGTCTCAGGAACTTGGGAGGCTGAGGCAGAAGGATCACAAGTGTGGAAACAGCCTGGGGAACTTAGTGGGATTTGTCTCAAAATAGAAATAAAACTAAAGATAAACATAAAAATGTTGAGGTCAGGGGTATAACTCAATGTTGGAGTGATCCTTCATGCTGAGGTCCTTCATGCTGATCCTTCATGCTGAGGTTCTCACTGCAATCCTACTACATAAAAAATAAATAAATAAATAAAGTAACAGACAGGATAAGGATAATAATAAAACACAAAGAACAACTTCAAAGGCAATTACAAGGATGTAGGCAAGAAATAAAGATCACATAAAGAAAGCAGTGGCACAGCTTAAGGACGAGTGGTTTGTAGAATGCTGAAGAATAATCCAGCCTAAGAGATCGGGGCAGATGAGTTCTGAGGAGCTACATAACTACATACGATTGCCCTTCGATAGAATAAAACAAGGAAGGAGCATGTGTGGGGAGTTCATGCACTGTAGGGTAAATATGTAGTTTTAAGTGAGTACACAATAACCACCTAAAACTGTGATCTACAAATTACATGCAAAAAGCTTAGGGCTCAGGAGATAAATATGTTTCATTTAAAGCCTTATTTTTTTTCTCAGACAGAACTATGGTGAAGTAATAATGGTTTCTTCTATATTTTTGCACATTTCCATGTTTTTCTTTGCTGTTCCTTTTACTTTACCTTTTGTTCTACGTTTATTTTAACTAAGACACAACCACATGAAAACAGTACATATTCATGATATGCAATGTGATGTTTCATTATATGGATACATTGTAAAATGCTTAAATCAGGTTAAACATATCTATTTCTCAAATACACCCTACTTTCTCTTTTATTAGTAGTATATGTTTAGAACCTGAGGTTCATATACCTCACATATAGACTTTCAAGCAGATGGATCAAGTATAAAATTGCAGTTCTGCTCTTCATTAATCAAGTGTGTCAGAGGCCATTTGATTATGGGAGGGACGTGTGAAACAGCACACGGTCTCAAAAATACAGAAGGTAATTTTTAAAAAGAAAAGTGCAGGAAAGGCTTTTAAAAATAAATACTACTTAGATGAAAAAATTTCCAAATACAAGAAGTGAGACTCCTAAGTAACAAAGATTCCATCTGAAGCTTTGTCCTTTGCAGAACTGCAGCAGGGTGCTCAACTGCCTCCTAGTCAGAGGCAGCCCACCCGGGAGGGTAGTAGGACGTTCTCGTAAATGTCACTTAGAAAACAGCAAAAGTTGTTAATCATGACCGATGATTGTTCAACCAGAAGAAAAATGCTATCAATGCACATTAAAAATGCTCACTGCCTTTTACAAAGGTATGATTAGGAACTTAGCTCAGAATGTTTGGCATAGTAGAAGAAATACTTCTTTCAGAATAACCAAGATTTAGGTGGAGTGAGCTTTTTATTTGATAACAGCAGTAACAACAGTCAACAAAACAGAAGTACCTACTGTTTGTGGATAACTATTTTAAAATTTTGCATACGTGAATTCATTAAGTCATCACTGACAGCGTTTAGTGTACTGCTCTCAATTCTATTTCCACTGAAAATTGAGGTTTACTTATACAGGCCAAATTATTTATCTAAAGAATACACCTTATAAATATCATACACCTTATAAATATCATAGGCATATTTTTTAATTATTTCTTAAATCTGAATTGTAATCTAGATGATTTAATCTATTTGAATCAGTTTCTCCCTCTATAAAATATAAATACATTAACTGTCCTGTCACAGATTTTGACATTTCATATGTAAATAACCATCACAGTGCATGCAACATATTTCACACTCTACAATATTAATTATTGCTATGAAGATGTTGATGAAAACTATAATTACAGTCATCTAGAGTAGATAAAGATATTTACAAATTGTTTGTACATTGATCATAAAACAGAAGAAGATATATTTAGAGTCGCTATGATCTTGATTTGTGAATAGTTTGCATATTACAAGAAAAGAATATAGTGTTTCTTTACACGTTGTTACAAAATTGACTTGTTACTTAATTAAAACTGATCCAGATTTTAATTATAAGATGAAATCTCAATTCAGCAGTATTTTAGGAAAAGCATATGAACATAGAAAGATAAAATGGGACATTATAAAGCAACATTTACTTTGGTGTTGCATATAAACTAGGCTCAAATGAAGTTGGAAACCATGTACCCAAAAACACTTACCAAATAACATTTCATGAACTTACACTGTGCAAAGAATTTAGGAAAGAAACATAAAAGAAAACATAATAGGGGATATCTTGCTGATGAAATAGAATAATGAGGTAGGAAAGGAGCATAGGATCGCGTCATAATTGAAGATAAAATTTCATACTCCACAATCAGTATCTATGCGAGGAGATGGTACAGCTAATCTTTCGGTTGGAAATCAGTGGAAGGACGCTGGGAAGAAGAGGAACAGCTCCTGCTGCTGAAGTCTAATGTGGATTAAGATAGAACAATGTTATGGTCATAAAGAGAAAGCATAAAGTACTTTTTTGCATTTCTATATGAATAATGAAATCATAGGACTTTAGGACTTTAAAAAATGGGAACTTAACCCAGTTGAAATAAAAAGGAAGTCTCCTGGTTGGTTTAGCTGGGGGAAAAACTGACATAGCTCAGAAAATCTCCAGACAAGCCTTCTGTTCTCTTTGTTTTTCTGAATAGTACTTCTCACCAGCCTCATATAGCACTTTTGGTGGTGGGGATGTTATAGTTCCTGTTTAACAAGCTCAGTAGAAGGAAAATGTTTCGTTTTTCCATCACTTGTACAGTGTTTCCAAGAATGGATTCTAAATAAGCATTCATTAAGATTATTACTTATTCAGTAACAATAACGAAGTCTATTTCCGATTTGGTTCCATAATCACCTTCTTTCACTCTGCACAGTAGCCCAAGCAAGCAGGGCACTGCTTCTCCACTTCTTTACACTTTGTCCCCAGGACAAGACTTAATATCAGTTTTTAAAATTCCGCAAACCACTCTTTTCATCAAATAGTAAAGATTTATTTAAGGAAACAAGGATATCTATGTTTGTGGGATTTTATTTACTCAGATAAAACAGTTTTTATTGAAAAGCTGCTTTCTCAGCTATTACTGAAATTTCTATACTGTCCTGTGTAGCCAAGAGATTAATAGTTATGTGAACTTACTAGCAGTAAATTCTGAAGGAATGCCATTAAGACTGGGTTGATGGACATTTGAATTACCTAATTACCATCTATACTATAAAAATAGTAATTTTATAAATAACTGAGCACAGCACAAACAATTTTAAGTAACCATACAGGCCCAAGGAAATTTAATTTAGCTATCATAAAAGAATTTATGGGGCTATTTGATTATTTCAGAGGTTATCATATGCAAGGGTAAAAAGAAGTCGAGATTGGGTACAGTGTTTGAAAAGTGCCACCTTGGGAGGATTTTTTAATGACATGACTTAAGTAGCCAAGAACTGAAATGATAATCTGTGTGAGAGAATTATAATTCTAACATAGCACAACAGCCAGTGTTGGACTGGCCTTTTACATTATCAACTCAGAAACAGGACAAAACTACATTGACTATTTTAATATATTGCACAGCAGACACACAGGTGTCTGAAAGAGCAGGAGACGATGCTAGCGTCCCCTCAGATGCAGTGGCTGTCCTCCTGACAGCACCTCTGAGGCTGTGGTCACGTCAGGCAGATTCAAAGTTTCTAGGATCCTTGCTAAACTGAGGAAACAGATAGCAATTTAGGCATATGGAGCAGAGTTGCAGAAAAAATAAGAACATAGCAAAAGAGCTCCAGAAGCCTGTATTGCCTTTTATGCCTCTTGGTAAAACACCATGAGACAGAGCAAACGCCAGGGCAGCCGCTGCCTTAAATGTTCCCAGTGCTCCAGAGGGCTGTGAGCTATTGAGTTAGAACCAGTGAGAGCAGGAAAACCATGAGCTATTGAGTTAGAACCAGTGAGAGCAGGTAACCGTGAGTCCTGTAGGTTGGGTCGTACGTGTCTCCTAAGGGCTCCTCTTCAGTGTCTTGCTGCTGGGAGGGGGTGGGAGCTTTCAGAGGTGGCCTTGTGAGACCTCTTCCAGTCAGCGACGTTTTATTCTTGAAGGGGACCCTGGAATCTTAGCTACTCCTTTGTCTTTTCCACTTCCCAGCTGCCACGAGGCGAGCGCCTTTCCCTCACCATGACTTCCTGATATAATGAGCTGAGCTGCCACAGAAGCAAAGCAGTGAGACTTTGAAAACTGTAATTCAGAATTAACCTTTGTCTTCTTATAGATTGATTATCAGTGGTATTTATTATAACAATGGAAAGCCAACCAACACAACGGTGAACAAATGAGGCTTTTGGTAAAGAAACCCCCAAAACCCATGCTTAATGCAACAGCTGGAATAAAGTAAAATCTCCTCTTGACCCATTTCAACTAAACTTTATAAAAAGACTTACAAATGAATAACTCAAACAGTATTTAAAACAAAAGAAAAAAAGGAAATCATTGAAGACCCTCAATGTTCACACATCAGTCAGCATTCAATCAAACAGTACTAGAACTAGAAAATGTGACTTAAAATAAAGATCAAAATTAATCAGTAAAGGAGACCCAGCAATATCAATGAGAAATAATATATAGAAATGTTAAAAGAACTATTACAAATATTTCTACTTATTTAAAGGAACTATTACTGCATTGAAAATATTGAAAAGACCCTAAGACACAATTAAAAATTCAGTATATGATAAAATAAGTTTACTACTTGAGATTAAAAGATTAGATAATGCAAAAAAAAGTGATTCAAATGTTGTATTTCTTGATCACTGTGGCAGTTTCATGTATGTATTCATGTTTTATAATTTACTGAACTGTACATACTGGGTGAATAGTTTGTGTGTAAACTGTATGATTTTAAATAGAATTCTCCTATGAATTTATTTTACAAAGAAACAAAAGGAACACATGCTTAAACTTCACCTTTCCTCCAAAGAAAACATAAATTGAAAACTAGAAAGACAGAAGTTCCCACCCAGAATGGGAGACAACCAGGGGCCACTGAGGAGGCAGTTTCAATGCTGAGTAGCAGCAGCGGTTGCACTCATTCATTACTTTCAAAGCCTCAAATTTGCAATGTGATTCCTGAGTAGAATCTAATGGACTCACCAAAATCCAAGCTACAAACCAGTTTCCTGCTCAAAAGACACAGTATAGCAGAGCCGCAGTTGGTAGGTTGAGCTCAGGCTCAAACTTCTAAATGAACATCAGGCCAGAAATTAGACAATCTGCATCGCAAAACACTCGCAAGAGTAAGTCTTGGTTTGCAGTCCTACAGCCCAAAGGCCCTGGAACAAAGCTATCAAACAATTTCACAGAGAGTCCTCAAAGCCCTAAGTATGTATGAAACACACTGTCTACAGAAATTTTTACAAAATAAAAATTTAAAAGCATAAGATAAAAATCAAAAAAGAAAGTAGATACAGAATATCACAAAAAAATCATTAGATGATGATAAAAGAGTTTTGAATGAAATTTACAAAAGTGCTTTAATAAGTTTTCAAAGATAAACATGAAAATAATACATGAATGAATAAACTAAATTTTAATAAAAATAAAATAAAACATGAGAAATAACCAAGCACTGATTTGAGAAATTAAAATAAAATATGTTCAGTAGACATAAAATCTCAATACTCAAATGTGGTACTATAGTTTCTAGGGGCCAGGGATGCAGCTCAGTGGCACAGCGCCTGCCTGGCAAGCGCGAGGTCCTGAGTCCAATTCCCAGGACCAGAAAAAATAAACAAACAAACAATCAAATATGCTACTACAGTTTCTTAAATGCACATAAGAGCATAAGAGACAATGACAGAGGAAAGGAAAAAATAACATTGTCAAGGAAATATTTGAAAGATGCTTGAATAATTTCCCAAACAGCAGTGATGTATGACTCCTCTGCTTGAGGAAAACCCTAATCATGGTGATAGGGGTGCATTTATTTTTAGACATAGACCATGAAAAACTGTGTAAACCATCAAGAAAGAATACTGCCTTTAGAATCCTAGGACCTGGTGAATGTATCACTCAGAAACGAGAAAACTAAGTGTGTAGAGCATTGGTCACAAAAAAGTCGGGAGAACCAGTTAGCGGTTACACGATGGAGAGTAAAACCAGCATGGGCAAACACTTGGACCGGTAGCTCTGTTTTTGTGGTTTGTTTTTTGTTTTTTGTTTTTGTTTTTTTTTTTTTTTTTGGTTTTTCTCCGGTACCGGGAACCGAACTCACGACCTTGCGCTTGCCAGGCAGGTGCTTTGCCGCTGAGCTAAATCCCCAGCCCCTAGGACTGGTAGCTCTGAACTGCTCTGAACACCGCTGTGCACAGCTGTCCAGTAACAAGTCGGATATATTAGCAAACTTCCATCGTGGCAGAAATACTATTTGTTTCCAAATTCATCTGAATTTTTTTATAATTCACAAGTAAATGGGAAGGAAAGGTAAATGACCTTTACATGTGAATATGGAGTCAAATTACAGTAGAAAAATAACTCATAAAATTTAAAATTACAATAATTTCTAAGAAGAATTTAGAGAGGAATACCTCACATTTGATTCTGAAAGATAATAGAGGGAATCATTTCAAATCATTTATCGTGGAGAGATTATCTTGTAAAATCTTAGAAAAAGATCTCTTTCTCTTCATAGTCCTGTTTGAATTTCCCTACCTACATAATTATTTGGGAAAATACATAAGTATATGGAAATGGAAATTGTACCCCAGCAAAGTCACCTTCTCCTCATAGAATAGTACATGAACATCACAGAATTAGCTCGTGCCTGATGCACCTACACTGCAGCTCAAAGACACAAAATTCCAGTTTTCTAAAAATCAAAAGCTAGATGTGAGGGAGGGCAAAGAAAAAAAATCTGTTCTTCCGGATCTTTAGCCTAATGAGCTTTACATTTCATAATACGTGGTTGATGAAAGAAGAACGTGTTGTTATTGTTTACAGTGGAAAGTATTCTTTCCCTGGAGACCTTATAAAGGGATCTCTCCGAACATCACAAAACCAGAAAGTGCTACCTTAGCTACTTGGGTCAGCCACAGGCATTTCATCGCCATGTGATTCTTCCTTCTCCTTCCTCAATTTTTTCAAAGCCTCAGGATAAAAGAAAATCCAAATCCACAGTAACATTATCATATTTTAATTGGTAAACATGCTTTTCCAGTCTCTGCAAGGATTTCTCAAAGACAGTTCTCCCTTCAGAGGAGAACTTCCTTTTGGTCTTAGCATCATAATGTAAAAAGAAACAAAATAACTGAGAACATGGTTTTTAGGCATGAAATGTGAAGTTACCCTATTAGTTTTTTCTCCTACTGAGCTGAATAACAATTTGGATTCCTTTATTAGCTACTGTTATTCACATAAAAATAATTAAGAAAATAACCCTGGTGAAAACTTCCTAAGAAAATATTGAGTCTCACCCATAAAGACTGGCTTTGGCTTTTATAGTTGACTGCATTAACTAACTCAGATTCCTCACATATTTGATACTTGTTGACTTTTTTAAAAAATAATAATAGACTTAGACTCTCCAATCTAGGCTTTTCTTGTCTAATGAAAGTGAATCATTACAATGGCCACAGAAGTTATTTACTCTTTTGATTATAATGCATCCGTTTTTAAAATTGGAAAATGCTAACATAACAACAAAATCTTAACAATGAAGAACTTGCAAATGATTCTTACAATACTCTGGGAAAGGAAAATCAGCACCACTGTGACCATACGTAAAATCACGTGACACCTTAGAGAGCAAAGGCCAACGTCAGTCCAGAACCCATGTCTTCTGTTTTTAAGACCAGCCCTCTTGCCAAAAATACTTCTTGATACCAGATAAATATCAGAAAATCTTGTGAAGTATCATGGTAACATTTTCACTGAATGGCTCTAAATAAATGGAATTCACATTCATTATTGTTTTAAACCTAATGTGGGAGTTAAAGGGTTGAATGGATACATGTGATGGTTAAAGTTGTGTATGAACTCAACTGGGCTCAGAGAAGCCCAGGTAGCTAAGAACACAGTGTTTCTGAGTGTGTCCATAAGGTCCTTTTGAAGGCGATGAACACTTGAATCAGTAGATTGAATAAAAACTATTTCTTTTTGCCAATATGGGAGGGCATAGCCCAACATATGAAGGTGCTAATAGAACCATAGGAAAGTTCAACTTATTCTGTATTCTATCTTCTTCTCTCAAAGTGCTACATTCCTGGCTTTCAAGTCTTCACACAAAGACTGAACTATACCACTGATCTTCCTGGTTCTCCACTTGGGGGCCTTCTAAAATGAGCCATAATTTCTACAAGAACCTTCATAATCACATCAGCTGATTCCTATAGTAAATAAATCCCTATCTCTCTGTCTACCTCCCTATTAACTCATCAACCTGTATATCTATACCCTACAGACTTTGTTTGTCTGAAAACTCCATTATAGTGTAGCGGAAAATAAAAAATTAGAGAAGCTTCTTCCAATCCAAAAATAGTATGTCATTTTGTCTCTTCAAATAAAGCACATTCTTCCTGGTGAAATGACACCTAATCGGTACTGTCTTTTCCCAGCTCTTTCCCACTCTTTCTCTTGCTTTCCTTTCTTCAGGACATAAAAATGTTCTGTCTTATCCCTATAGTCTCACTTTCTCCTCTTTATTCTTCTAGAACAAGACTCCAAGTTCAGTTCTACAGTTATACAGTTGTTTGCTTCCCCCTCTCCAAAATGATTGATGCCCTTAAATGTTTATATTTAGAAAAATTCAGTCCTTTGAGAATCAAAGGTATGGATCTGCTCTGACTGTGAAACACACACACACACACACACACACACAAACACACACACACACACACACACACACACACACACACACAGCCAGTACAATGTTTAATCTCCAAATGTGGATGTATAAGAAATATAAAAGTTCTTCTTAACTTTCTTTTCAATCAACATACCTGCAAACACTAAAAACTTTATCTCAGTCATTTCAGTGTTCTCTCTTCCTACAGTTTCTGTTACACTGAGATTGGAAGCAGCAAACAAAACATCAGCTGTGAGCTTAGGTGAGCAAATCCTCAGTGCTGTCGGTCAACAAAGGTGCATTCAGACATGCAAGCCTGTGTCTGCTCTCCAGGCGTCACTCCACTAGTGCACTGTCCTAAGTCACTCAGCAAGACCCCCAAGTCGACACCCCACTTATTCCGTCACATTTACAGCAAGTGCAAACACTAGGGCCATTCTGGGATGTGGGAATTCTGGGTAATTCTCAATAATCCTTTGCTAGTATGCATGTCACACATTTTTAGTCATTTTTCTTCCTTCTGTGTAAAAGTCTGAGGTGTCTCTATTGGATCATGGGGGCATGCGATTCATCAGTAGTTCGGTCCACTGACCTGTAGACTGAAGCCTCTACAAATCATGAGTCAAAATAAACCTCCCCTCTTTGGATCTGTGGGTGTCACCTACGGTGTCTCACTGATGATGAAAGTTAACTAAGACTATAACTAACTAGAAAAAACTGGATATTAGAATTTTAGGTGCACGGAGGAGGTTACTATCACTTTTACATGACCCTCAGAAATACTTAAGCAATATATTTAACATAATGAATGAGGAAAAAACCAGAACAATGGAGTGAATTAGAGGTTATTATAAAATGTGTCTTCTGAGCATTTTGCCAAACAGTGTTTGAAATTCTCCTTCAGGTAGGAAGACTTTCAGCACAAGGAGGAACTGTAAGTGCCCCTCACCCTACCGGCTGATCCAGTAGGTAAATAAGAGCAGAGCGCCAGAAATGGAGGGAACAAAGGGTTTTATAACATCGTCGAGCCTTGCAGTCCTGCAGAATGTTACGAGAACATTATCTCTCTACTTCTGAAGTTTCCTGATTGGATGCCTGCCAGGGTCACTAAACCTCAGGAACCCATCAGAAAAAGGGTGCGGATTGGGAGATGCAGCCAAAACCTAGCTGTCATGGTTTATGTGTGGATGTCCCACCAAAGCTTCAGGCAGCATTGGGGTGGGCTTTTAGAGTTTATGATTGATCCATGGTCCAATGCTGGGATTATGGGTGTGAGTGCTACACTGCTTTGGGGCAGGCAGCCTGCATACAGTGTAAGGGAGGGAAAGAGGCTGCTGCCACCCCTCCTCCCTTTTGCTCTTGCTGCTTTTGCTGTCTTCCGCCACCATGAACTGTTGCTTCTGCCGTGTGCCATCTGCCTTGGAGCCAGCCGAGTGTGGACTGAAAGCTCCTCAAACTGTGAGCTAAATAAACCTTTCCTTCTTCAATTTGGGGCCTCTGGTGTTTTGTCTGAGCAACAACAGAAAAGTAACTGAGACACTAGCAGACAGTCTGCTCCTATCTCAGACTGGGCACAGGTGTAGTCAGCCCTACAGAGAAGGACGGAGCTCTGGACTTTGCTGCCAATATTAAATGTATTTTTACCTTCTAAGTCAATCAGTAGTAAAACCAGTAATGAAAGTTTACTGAACATTTACTATGTGCCACAGATTCTTTCTTCCTTTGTACTTTCCCATTCTCTTAAATAAATTATAAGATTGATATCACAACTCTTATTTCTCCTGTGAGGAGACTAAACTGAAAAGACTAAACTAACTGAAAAGTAGTTAAGTATATTTCAAAAGTCACACATCAAATCATGATACAGCAGCAAGTTAAACTGAAGTAGCATAGCTCTACTATACACCCTTTAAATTACAAATGTGAAGAAAATATATGGACATTTATGGAAGAAATTATTTTATGTTATATGCTCTATAACTTTATCAATGTAGTACATTATATTTCAATATTAGTAATATTTTCCTTCACAACAAAAATTACATTTTTTCTTTCCAAAGTTTTATACTTAAGATTTTACTCCATATGTTACTATATATTTTTATCTTTTACATCTTACTTTGATGACTTTATAGAAATATTTACTTCCTAAGAATTTGTAAAACATATCTTTCATCTTCACTTTTTACTTCACCATTTATCTCTTGAAGTTTTGTATTTTCACTTTAATTCTATGGTTTTTTTTTCTTTTTTAACATTTAGAACACCTTTTATGATATTTATTCTAATATTGCTAATTAAATATCTTCAAAATTCTCTTAATAACAGGAATAAAACAAAACAAACTTCATGGAAAAAAAAGTATTTTTAAGCTGGTCCAAAAAAAAAAATTCCCTTGAGCAGATAAATACTGAGAGGGAATGGATACTGGTGCAGGAAACTGAAGTTCCAGCTATGCATCCCCCGGCAAACTTGCTGACTCCTAAATTCAGTCGGCTTGAGCATTTAACAGCCCAAAGACCAGGAGGCAAAATCTTGGGCCTATTTAAAGGGTCTGACCAGAACGTAAAGGCCGACAAAATCCCAGAGCCCTCAGAGTAAGCAGGAGCCAGACGCTTTCACGTTAAGCATGGCAAGATAACATACAACTGGCATGATTTAGGAAATGGTAACCCAACAAAGTAAACACACCTCAGCGGAGTGACTTGAGGAGGAGCACGGCATCAGCCAAGATAAATCCTTACTTGCTCATGTTGCGACAAAGACCCCTCAGCTTTCCATGACGGGACTGCACAGAGCCGCGGGACACACGTGAGTAAGCAACACAAGGACTGCTGCGTACTCGGAAGTGGGGGGAGTTTTGTTCTGATAAGGAAGAAGAATAAGGAGGCCGACCACAGATCAGCACCTAAAGTCAGCATGGGGGAAAGTTCAGACACAGGGTAACGACTGGGAAATTTTGAAAAAAGGCAGCAGGCCAAAACATGGCTCCTTCCCCAACAAAGTATCACGCAGGAATAGAGGTCTCCTACTGCGTCCTCCTGTGCTGTTTGGCAACTACACCAAAACCCAAAAGTACAAGCATAAAAGTATAACCAAGTCAAAAGAGAACAATCAAGAGTTAGCAGAGGAATCGTGAGTATGACTGCAGCAATGACAAGGCCAAGCACTGGTTTGTCACATCAAGGATACAAAATATGCATCTGTGAAATGTTTACAAAGCAGATATGGCTTCCGGTCCATCACAGTGAGGCGGGAGCGGCGCTGACAGGCAGCTCTGAAGTGCTCGCCCAGGCTAGCAGCTACGCGGCTGCCCGGCCTGGAAGGGTAACGGGCCGCTGGCACACAACTGGGGTAAGCCAGCAAACGCTTGAAGCCCAGAAACATGTGTAGTCAGAATAAAACTTCAAGGCTGCCTCTTGGTGCTGATGCTCCCTCTTGTGCAGGTTCGTACAGAGCTCCATTTTGTGAAACTCACCGTCAGAAATTTAACACCCAATCCGGCAGACACTGCTCTCATTCCTGGGCTGAGCTGTGCCATTTTCCTGCTAGGATATGAGGCCCAGACACTGTAACAGTCACTCGGAAGAACGTTCTCAGTCCTGGGCAGCCCTAGAACTGTGATCCAGGAAGACCCAGAGGTCTGCCGCAGAGCTCAGAGACGGAGGCATCAGGGGCAGAGAGCAGAGGCCACACTGGCACTAGCTGGGGATGCATCTTGCTTGGCCGTAGACACCAGCAGAGCCACGGCTGGAGAGAGAATCAGAGCTGGGGTGAAGCGAGGAGCCATGGATACTGGAGGAGGAGAGGGGCTCCCTGGGAAGCGCTAGAGCGGCTATCACGTCGGGGATCGCAGACACTGCTGGAATTGAGACAGAGAAAGGCGGAATGGCTTTCCGTACTGCTGGCTTAACTAGAAGCCAGCAGTAGCACAAGTGGAGAAAGCAGCTGGGATAGGACAAGAGAAAGCTTGGTCCTAGAACCCAAACAAGGCTGAGACTCACCACGGTGAGCAGAACAAGAATTCTGCTGTCATCCTGAAAGGACTATGAGATCTAAATCAAGGTGGACTAAAGACAGAGCACTGGCAATGCACTCGGGGATGTTCTTCCGGAACAACACGGGCTAACTGTTCACATTACAAAACCAACTATGAGGATATAGACCAGTCCTGGGCTTGTGGTTGTTTTCACTGTTGTACCTTTGTTCATTTTAGTTAAGTTTGTTCTTTTTAACTACATGTATGCAGGGGTGGACAGTTTTCTGCTTTGCTTCTGTAGTGTTCTATATTGATTTGTTACATTTTCCCACATCAAAATGGTTGCTTCAAAGAGATATCTATCTCTCTTCTCAAACCAATAGTAGGAACAGAACCTAGCACCCTTCGCAGTTGAACAGGTACTGTCAAAAGGATGACTACACAGAGTGGGAAAGAATTTTAACCAATTGTCCCTCAGACAGAGGACTTATATCTAGAATATATAAAGAATTGAAAGAACTCAGACCCCTCCAATTCAAAGACCCAATCCTAAAATGAAAATCTGAAATGAATACACACTTCTCAGATAAAGAAGTAGAAATAGCAAATAAATATACGAAAAAATGTTCAACATCACTGGTCATTTGTGAGATGCAAATTAAGATAATGCTGTGATTCCATCTGACTCCAGAAAAAATGGCTGCCATCAAGAAATCAACCAATAACAAATGCTGGCAGAGCTGTGAGGAAAAAGGGACACTTCTCCACTGCTGGTGAAAGTATAGACTGTTGCAGCCACAGTGGAAATCAGGGTGGAGGTTCCTCAAAAACTAGGATGAGAGGTCCTATTTGATACAGCTATTCTCCTTCTGAGTATCTTCTCAGAAGAATTAAAAATATCATGCCACAGTGATGCATGTGCACCCATGTTTATAGCAACACAGTTTGCTGTAGCTAAATCTTGGAAACAACCCAAATGCCCATAAACCAAAGAATGGAAAAAAGTTTTTTTTATATAATGGAGTATTACTCAGCAATAAAGAAGGATAAACTTGAGACTTTTACAAGTAAATAGATACAACTTGAGCCCATTCTCACAAGTGAAGTAAATAAGGCCCTTATATGTAAACATCACATAGCCTCACTAGTGTAAGAAGCTGAATGAATAAATAAGAACCAAAATGTACAACAGATATTCTGAATTGGAAAGACCCTGTTTAAAAGAAAAGAGAAATTAATGGGGGGCGAGGGGAAAGGAAGGAAGAGAAAAGGGGAAAAAATATATAAAATATATATACAAGATAGTTGTACAACTAGTTTCTCTTAGTTCATTGAAAAGGAACATTTGTGCTAATATTGTCTGGACAATAGTTCATGCCTATATCTTGTATTCTGAGTAATTACCATGAAGATAACATTGTGAAATGTATTAATTATTGTTACTCTCCTATTAGTCTGATTTGAAACTCTGTTTGATTTTGTTTCTATTTTTCTTCTCTTAAAAAAAGAGAGTGATGGGAGGAAAGGGAAAGAGAGGAAATAAAAGGAAGAAATATATATATACACACACATGAGAGTTAAGACAGTTATACAGCTGGTTTCTCTTAGTTCATAGAAAAGATAGTTCTGTGCTAATATTGTTTGGACAATATTTCATGTCTATACCTTATATTCTCAATAACTACTATGTAGACAATAACACACAGTGTGCTGATTATTGTTACTGTCCTACTAGCCTGTTTTGAAACTCTATTTTGTTATTTTTTCTTTATTTCTCTTTCAAATAAAAAAATAAATGGGAATTTTGAAGGACACTCCAGATGTAAAGCATAACAAAGCATAAACAAATAACTTAATGACTTAAATATGGAAGACCATTCTGGATTCTGCTTTCAGAATAAACAGTAGGAAGTCAAAGGGGAAAACATGTCTTACTCTTGGTTCTTGTTTTCATCTACATATTTTATTTTTATTTTCTTTTGTTTTTATTCATGCATATTAATTATCCAGAGCAGGGAGGTTCATTTTGGGAAATCGGTTCTTACGTAACTGGATAATTTTCAATCCCAGTGACCTTTCCCTCCACTCTCCCCTCTCCTGATCCCTTTTCCCGCTGACAAAATCCACCCTTTAGTTTCTTCTCATTCTTCTCCCTCCCTTCTCCTTTCCTTCCTTCCTCTCCTTTGTTTGCTCCTTTTGTTCTTTCTTTCTTCTTCTTTCTTTCTCTCTGTCTTCTTGGCTGCATCTAAGACAAAACGTATGGTATTGAACTTTCTGATCCTGACTTATTTCACTCAACATAGTCTCCCTTCTGTCCATTTTCCCACAACAAATATGAATTTATTCTTTTTATGTCTGAATAATATTCCACAACATATATAAAACATATGGTTTTCTTTATTTACAGTGGTTTTATTTTTCTTTATAGCACACTGGTTTTCTTTATCTGTTCTTCCTTTGGTGATAATCCAGGAGTTTCAGTAGTTTAGCTATTCTGCATTATGCCACTATGAACATGGGTGTGTGTGTATCACGATAGTATGCTGTCTTTAATTCTTTTGATGATATATCTGAAAGGGGTATAGGTGGATTAAATAGTATTTGTGTCTTCATTTTTTAAAGGAATCTCCACACCTACTTCAGTAGTGGTTGAAATAAGTAGTTTACATTCCAACCAACAATGTAGGAGGATTTTTTTTTCCTGCTTCCTTGTTAGCATTCACTGTCTTTTCAATGTTCATGACAGCCATTCGGCTTAGGGTGAGACAGAATTCGAAAAGAGTTTTAACTTGCATTCCTTTAGTGACTAAGGACCTTGGACATTTCTCTGTGTTTGTGTACTACCTGGTCATTTGCACTTCTTTTGAGAGGTGAATATTCTGTTCATTTCCCCATTTTTTGATTGGGTTTTTTCTTTTGGGGGATTAATTTTTTAAATTTATGTGTTGTAGGTACCTACTCATTGTGAAGGTTCTCTCTAATGCTTGTTTCCTTTAATGTGTAGAAGTTCTTTATTTGGACGCAATTCATTTGCTGACTCTTGTTATTTTTTTCTTGTGCTATTGGAGTCTTATTTAGAAAGTCTTTGCCTGTGCCTAAGGCAACAGGTGTCTTCCTATGTTATCTGTCACCTGTTTTAAAGTTTACACTTTTATACCTAATTATTTTACCTACTTTGATTGGCTTTTAGTACAGGGTGAGAGACAGGGATCTAGTTTCAACCTTCTACGTGTGAACATTCAGTTTTCACCGTACCCTGTGTGACAACATGGATGAACCTCAGAAACACCATGGTCAGGAAAAGAAGCTGGAAACGGAACCCTATATATCATGAGAATTTACTTATAGGACATTCCACAGTTGCAAGCGGTAGTAGCTGACCCTGGGTAAGGGGTTTGTCACAGCTGCAGTAAAAAGAGTAATTCAGTTTTGTGTTTTTGTAAACTTTATGTAAATAGAATCCTAGAGCCTCCCCCATCTCTCTAGCCAATGTCTTTTTGGTCAGGATTGTGGTTCTGATCTTTTCCACAGTTTTACAAGCAGATGCACTTTTTTACTTTCATTTCTGTGTGTTATCTTAATATGTAAGCACACTATAGTTAACAAAATGAGTACTTTTGCCACATAGACATTTTTAAATTACCTCATAATAGTCTAATTGGCCAAAAATTTTGTCTTACCTAAGACTTACATCATCTACATCAGATTTTCCTTACTAAATTATCTCTTAAGTAGAAATTGAAACTGGGTATTTGTCTACAAAACATGATTTTGTATTACTAGCTCACTCTGTCATTTGATCAGTTTTGGGTTCACTCTCAAATATTATCACATCTGCTTTGTTACCACCTCCCAACTTCCTACGTTGTTTCTCTGTGGAACTCCTTTATTTTCAAAACATTTTCAAGGCAAAGATACTTTTGTCCCTCCCATTTCTGAGAGTCAATAATTACAGAATACTCATCTCCTTGGTAACCAGCACCTTTGGCAACCTCACTAACACATCAGGATAGTCCTTGCAAGAAAAGGAAAGGTGAGAGCAGGCTCTCTACTCAAACGCAATTTAAACGATAAGGAATTCTGCTCCAACACGACTGAGGGAAACCAGGGTTACTAGGGATACAAGGTAAACTCTTGACAGTGTTTTGAATTAGTACGGTAGGCAGAGACACAGGTAGCTGAGATAGGTGGGTTCATTTTAAACAGAGAGTTCCTGGCATGGCCTCCATGAGAGAATCTTTTGGACCTTCGATACCAAATGTTTCTTAGTCTCATCAACCTGTATGCATCAAAGCACCATGACCAGGTTTAAACTTGAATAGTGAATCTTTGCGTTTTATTGTGAAAACGAAAATCATGTCATGAATCTCCATTTATTCTACCATATAAGGATGCTCCTAATTAATCTGTTATTCAAAAGTACCAACAGTATGTAAGTAACTGCATTATTTCGTGACATTGACTAAAGCCTGGAGCAGGTTCCTGTGGCCTAATTAATTTCTTTAAAACCTTTTCCCCAGGGAGATGCTGGCTACCTGGACCTTTGAAAGAAAGGATGTTAATGAAGCTGCAATGGAGATGATTATATTGAAAGTGATGAAGAATTTATTAGAAAGACAGCCATCATGGCTGTGCAGTATGGGGCATAAAGCTGCTGTAAGTAATGACCGATTGTCGTTTAAGCAAGTAATGGACAGCGGAGCCACAAAAGGCGAGCATGGAGATATATTATTTAGTAATAAAGTTCCCATAAAAATTGAAATATGAGGTAGAAAGATTAACATGGTCACACGTCATCTTTACTGCTCATAGCCACGTTCTTCCTTTTAGAAAGCGTAAACTGAATTTATGCCTGCGACAACATGCAAGTCAAAACGCTTATTTTTACATTTCATGCAAATGATGACAGACCTTCGGTTTGGAGTTACCAAGCAATGTTTGGTAGCATTTAAATTTATTACATTAACATTGGATCTAGAGCTGTATTTCTTCCTGTCAAGTGGCTAACGTTTGTAGGTCATGTCATCAATAAATAGACTGTCTGAGGTTTATTTGGCTCTGTACTGCTGGTTCAAAATCTATGAACAAAAGACCTTTTGTGTGGTCTCATTTACCCTGTAATAATTTCCTATGTTATTAATTGGCCTTATCTTGTGTTCCTATGCCACATTCACTTTCTGAGGATGCATAGTTCTCTAATTTAGAAGCAGAGCTTTAATAGAGGTTGATCTAAACTAAAAGCCTGACCACCTGGGTGACCTGGTCAAAGTATTGACCAAGTATAGCCTTGTGTTTCTTAACCAAAAAGAGGAACATTCTATACCAATTTCATGAGACTGTTAAAACAAATAAGGCATATATAGTAGACCATCTATGGTCATTGGCCGATCAAATATTATCATTGTAATTATTATCATACATCCTGGGTATTTTCATAATGGATAGTAGCATCAAAGTCCTGTAAAAGGGGAAAGCACACTTCATTCTTTATAAAGTCATTTCTCAGCTTTATTTCTAAAGTTAAAGGTCTTCGGGTTAACTTGTATCTAACGAGGTATATAATTAAACTGATAACCATTAAGATTTGATCCAAATGGTTTATAAAATGTCCTACTTTTATGATTTCTGAGATGTCGCTATGAAATTAGCCTGTAGTCTGATATTAAATTGGATAGTTAAATTTTTTTAAAAATTGCAGAACATTTTCTTCTAATTTTGCTGTCTTTCCCGTTTAAAGTCAGACATCACATGGAAGACAGAAACAACAATGCCATTTTTAAATAGGTTAGCCATGGCAGCATCAGTGAGAGGATAATACCTAAGTAATTGCCTGCAGATAGTGAAAAATAAAAGCCATGTGAGACTCAGGGGAAAAACATTTAAGGTGAGAGAATATCTAGAACAAACAAACTGAAGTGGAAACAGAATTACACAGACCAGGGGAGGAATGGCCATTGGGTTTGGTCTATGAGGGTTGCTGGCGATAAGGTGTATGTAGAAAATGTTACAACACTAATGAAATGAATTAAAATTTCATCTTGGCCTTGCACTGACAATAGTAAACAGGGCCAGTATAAAATACTGCTCCCTGAAGAAAGAAGTCTGTGGTGGTCTCAGCTCTGAACAACTGTGGTTTCTATTGAGCTGGCTGGACTTCTGTCACTCTACCTTCATTGGTAAGCCACTTAGTGGAAGCATGTCGGGAAGGACTGGCAGTGGGCAAGTGTGTCTAGATCAGACTAAACAAAAGAGAGTATGGGGGTCAAGGCAAAACAGCATGGCTAAACCTCATAGAGCTTCAGCCTCTGGAAAGATGTTATATTCCTGCCTTCCAGTAGGCTGTACTCTGTGTGGAAACCATTGGGTGGATTATACCAGAAGATTTCAAAACACCATTTATGTTTCAACAAGCTGATTGGCATAGTGGAAATACACTGGTAGGCAGGCAATGCTTGTGGCAGAAAAAAAATATACAGTGATTCTTCTGACTACTTCTTCATTCATCGCATTGGTAAAGGAAGGACTCCTCTCCTGAACAGTATGAAATGGACAACAGCAGAGCATCATGATCCTATATGAGTCAGACCAAGGATTAGTCTCACACACTGACAAACCTGGAGGAGAAGCACACATATGCCACACACAGCTTAGGGAGTTTTCGTGGCCCCTGTGAACAGTCTGAGTAATTTTACAGGCTGACAGGACAGGGAAGCCTATTGGGTTGAGAAAAGATAGGTGCTGTTGTTGTAGGTGATAAAGAAAACATCTGGGAGGGAAATCTTCTCCCCTGGAAATGGGGTGTACCTGACAAGCTCAGAGGAACTCACACTTTGGTACTGCGAACATGTACTAATAAAAACATTACCAAAAATTAAAAAGAACATGAATTATAAGAATGTTTGACCCACTGTGAGACTCACAGATATCAAATCAGGAATTAATGCCACTTATGGCTTGAAATGATTTCCAAAAGCTTATGTGTTGAAGGCTTATTTGATGGAGACCACTAGGAAGCAGCCTGGAGCAGGACTTAAATTAACCAATTGGCTTTTTATGTTTACTTGTAAATCTGTCCAAAGCTAGGCTGCTTGTCTGGAAGTGGACTCATAGTAAGTGAACCTCTGTCAGTCACTAATCCCTACTAAAACCTGTAATGGCGGATGAAGCAGGAAAACCTCAAAGGATAAGACAAGATCACAGCCAAGGACACCAGGACCTGACCTCAACTAGATAGACTGTAGCCTCAGGCATCTCACACCTGGATGGATTAATTTAATACCTTACTTGGAGAAGTCCTTGAGTGGTTCTTCCCTTCTTGAGTATTCCCCTCCCTTCTTCTGATAACCAAATAAACATAGGCCACCCAGAGAAGGTCTTGGTCTTAGCCCTGAGAGAATCTCAAATTCTGTGAGAGGGTCTTGATCCCCCTGGAGCCCTGAAATCATTCCATTTGCCTCTTTATTTAGCCTTCACCATATGCTCGTTTGGGAGATTGAGGACCTGATCAGCCCACAATAACTAAGGGATATTATTAACCGAATACTTATTCTCTAGTACAAGAGCATTCAAACACAGGGCCTTTGGTAGGTGATCAGACCATGGAATCTCTGAGTCTGTGAACGAATTCTTCAATTTAATGACCCCAGAGTGACTGAACCCACCATGGACTGAAACTTCTGAAGCCAGGGGCCAAAATACACCTTCCCTCCTGTTATGGTTCCTTTTAAAATCTCAGTATTTTGTCATAGAGATACATAGGTGATGTAATGCCTCATTTATACAATACAGTGACAGTTTAGGATCCAGTGATGTGTGAAGTCAGTGCTGAGAGAACTTGTGCTGAATGGACTTTAAAGGCAAAACTAACAAGAGTGTGGAGGAGGTGGATGTAGTATTTGAAAGACAGGGATCAATCATGGCACTTAAGTATGGAAAATGGAACAGTGACATCCATTTACCAAGGTGAAGACCATAGGAGGTGTAACAAGTATGCTTCGATGTGACTACAGTAAAGTACTATGCAGGTGGAACACACTTAGAAAAACTCTTTAGGTTCCACTGTGGAAACATCTCACAATACAGTAATTTTTAAAAAGTACATGGTACTTAGGATTTGTGTTTAAAAAGGACTGAAAAATATTTTCATTATCTTCCATATGCATTTTTTTAAAAGAGAGAGTCTGTAGGATGTGGAAATCAGAAGTGACCAGAGTCACATGCTGGACTAGCACTGGAGCTCTGAATCGTAAGCTTGGCAATTTCTTTGGTGTAAATAATGAAATAAACAAAAAAAAACACAACTAACCCATTGCTTCTCTAATGCTCTTTCTTGCTGTTTTTCATGTAGACCTTCTCATCAAAGACTTTTTTCTAAAATTTCTTGCATAGCACTTCGATCAGCCACATATTCTCTCAAATTTCCTGTTTTCCTAAAAAGTCCTTATTTGTCTTTAAAATGTAAAGAATTTGGTGCTTTTTTATTTCAACACTACATATTTCACTCTTATTTTTGTTTGCATGATTTCCAAATAGGAAATGAGTATAACTCATGTTCTCTTTGATTTTGATAACATTTTTATCAGTACATGTTTGCAGTACCTGATGCTCATGTACCTCAGGGAAGGTGGACACATGTACATGAGACATCTTAATTCTCTTTTATTTCCACTTTTTCTCTCCCTCCTGCTTCCCTTCATGTCTAGATCCCCTTCCCATTTTCCAAATCTGTCTCCTTGTTCTCTATCATATCTATCTTTTATTTTGCCCTGTAATTTATTTATGTGGTGGGTTTCTGGTACAAGAGAAGCCATGTGATATTGAAGCTTGTGTGTCCAATTTATTTCACTTAACTTTATGCTCTTAAGGTGCAGCTACTTTCTTACATTTTTGTTTGTTTGTTTTTCCGGTACCAGGGATTGAACTCACAACCTTGCGCTTGCTGGGCAGGTGCTATGCCACTGTGCTAAATCCCCAGCCCCGCTACTTTCTTGCAGATGGCTCAAATCTACCCATCCTTATGGCAGAGTAATACTTCTTTGAGTATAGATATCACATTTCACCCTTTTATCTGTTGATGGACATACAGGCCAATACATACATAATGTTCAACATTCCTGGTCACTAAAAACATGCAAATTAAAGCAACATTGAGATTTTATATTACTCCAAAAAGACGGACTCTCTTTAAGAAAGTAAATAATAAGATTCAGACAAAATGGTGTGGCAGTGAGTGCTAGTAACCCAGCTTTACCGAGGAAAAGTGTCAAGCGCCTGTTAAACAATAGCTTGAGGAGGAACCTACGCAAGTGGAGGGCACGGGGGTCCACAAGGGACCTGACAGAGAAGAAAGTAAGATCAGGTGACACAGAAGAAGCAGACCACCACTGCAGCGGGGAGACTGTACTGCTGCGGAGACTGTGCTGCTGACAGGGCTGGGTAGCTGCTGGGGGAAGCAGGGAGAAACTCACAGCGTTTCTGCTCACAGAGAACAGAAGAGCTGCAGCGGGACCAGCAGAATCTTCTGCAGTTGGAGACAGAAGGAAGCACATGAGATAGTGCTTCCTGAGTGGCCACCCACAGTCAGTAGTTGGCAAGTGAACTGTGGTACAAGCGCCCTGGGACACAGGCACAGGGAGCAGGAGCTGGCAGGGACGGGGGAAACCTCCGCAGGAAGGGCTGGGAATTTGAACCCGGGTCCCCGGACCTCCCCTTGGTTGCTTCACACTGCCAAGTGCTCCGTGTGGAGGAGGGAGGACAGGCACGGGAGACAACCAGCGGCTGGGGAGCAGACTGGGAGGAATCTCACGGAGAGGAGGGGCTGTTGATCCCATGTTCACCCGGCTGCTGTGATCAGAGGACAGTTTCAGCCTGAGCTACATGGGACCAAGAGCCCACAGCAGCGCCATGGCCCCGGCTAGCGGATCTCGACGTGCAGCACTGCTGTGGGCTCAGGCCTCCGCCTTGGACTTCCAGCGAGAGCAGGACATATCCGGCCAGAACTCTGCTCCTTAACTCGAACCTGAGGAAAGTCGCACGTCCAAAACCACAGAAAACGTTCTCTTACTGTTCTTTATTTGACTATATTATTTTTCCTTTTTTTATTTGCTGTTTAAAACCTATCTTTACTCTTTGCTGCTCTCCTTCTCGTTAACTTCTAATTTCTGATCTGTCTGGTTACTCTTACTCTCTGCTCCCTCACACACACCTTTTTGCTTTTTCTTTTGTGAAAAGTCATTTCCCCTTTTTCTATTCTTTTATTTTAAAGATAAAAGAATGAAATATATTAACAGACACACAGACATTTACAAAATAACACAAACACAATAAAGAAATGCAGAATTTCAGACAAGGTTCTTTTCCCCACACTTTTATTCCACCATTTTACGTTTCTTTCTTTCATGAGCTTGTTTCATGCGTGCTTCCCCTCCTCGAGCTTCCTTCCTCTCAGCCTAGTTTATAGAAGGCGATGGAATGCTCCCTCGTCGATGACTAGCCCTCCCACTTCTCCCTGCATCTCCTCTCCTGCCCTCCTCCTCCTGTTTTGCTCACTCAGTTTCACTCCTCTTTGCTTGCCATCCTTCCACCTGTCTCCCATAGACCTTCCCTCTCCTATGTGTATGAGTCATGGAATCTTTTCCCATCCCCATTTCCCACTACCAATTTTGTACCTAGCTTCCCCTGTTAGTCCTTTCTAGATATATAACAATATACCCTTCATAGCAGTAGGATGCTTGCCCCTCTCCTATTTCCTTCTTCCCACACCACAGAGCAGAGGATTAAAAAAACTTTCCCCTTTTCTCTTCCCATATCCCCTCTGGCACTACCTGGTCCCCAACTCCCTATGCTTTTGATAACAGAGTCTATAGAATTACTGCTAAATGCCCTTTTTCACCAGTAGGGGAGACGTAACCACCACACTTGGGACACGTTAACTGTGGGTCGTGACTTGGGTTTTTATGATGCTTGCACTATAGCTGAGGAATTTTTTTCTCATCTACAAGGACACCCAACATAGCCTCTTATGGTATGCCATTTCTCAATTAGTCCTGTGACTACTGTAGCTAAATTGATTGCATAGGAATAATCCTAACTCAGTGGAAGATTAGTGCCAATGAACTTATCAGCTGAATCCACCATCGCAGCTGGGGAGAAGGGTAGCAATAGTTCCCAACCCGAGAACTCAGGCTGTAGCAGATTTTGTGTGCATGACTACAAGCTGGCAGAAAGTGGTCCTGAGTCTGAGCTGACTTCAGTATTGCAGTGGAGAGCTCAGAGGAATAATTGGAGTATGAGCATCAGACACTCTGGAAAATAAGCTACTGAGGAATCACATATAAAAGTCTCACTGGAATATGTAACCTTTGTTTCCATCAGACATCTTATTGGTTTAAATTTTTGTATTTAGTTAGTTATATTGTCTTCTATAAGTTTTGTAAGACTGAATCTGTGGATACCCTCATAAATACAAGTATTTCTTTCCATAAAATATAGGGACACAGTCAAAATCACCTCAAGTAAATAACAGAAGTAAATACAAGCAGTAGACATACAATGTTGAAACTTATTCATAGGAGGTAACATCCCACTAAAAATCTCCATACAAACCACAAACTCTTCACAGTGTCTAGTCCTAGTCCTCAAACTACAGTAACACCCCACCTCTAGTAAAAAAGATGAGAAAAAGAGAGAGAGCCTTATACGGTATGTACAGATAGTTAGATAAATGATAGATGAATAGATAGATAAAGATTATATCAAAACCTAATCAGAATTAGAGAAAAACTAGAATATAGCACAAATGGATTCACTAACATGCTGGCAGAAATTATGGAATAAAATTTCCCAAATATAAGAAAAGTGCTTAAAATATAAGTAGGAAAACTT
Organism: Chinchilla lanigera; assembly: GCF_000276665.1. NCBI lineage: Eukaryota > Metazoa > Chordata > Mammalia > Rodentia > Chinchillidae > Chinchilla > Chinchilla lanigera. The sequence goes on along the minus strand of NW_004955444.1, from coordinate 2,715,591 downwards.
ATAGAACTTCAAGCAATTATTGTGAAAGTAACAAAATCATCAAGGCATAGCCTTATTAAATTAAGAAAAAAAAATCCAGACTTTTAAAGGCAGACAGAGGAAAACAAAAAATTACATATAAAGGTAAACCAACTCGAATTATAGCAGATTTCCCAACACAAACCCTGAAGGCCAGAAGAGCTTGGAGTGACATGTTTCAAGCCCTAAGAGTAAATAACCTCCAAATCAGATAAACTAGCCCAAAAAAGCCATCCTTCAAAATAAATAGAGAAGTAAGGTGTTTCCATGAAAAAGACCAGCTCAGAAGATATATGCGTGCTCAACCAGCTCTAAAGATAATACTCAAGAACGTTCTCGAAGAAACAATGAATTGCATACAGCTAAAAACACGGAGGACACTAGTGAGATTAGTGATGGCCAGCCTCACAAAAATCGGGAAAAGAAAAACAAATGATATACTGACAGATAAAAAAGGCAATAATTGGAGCTGAGGACTTAACTCAGCAGCACAGTGCCTGCCTGGCAAGCACAAGGTCGTGAGTTTGATTCCTGGTACCAAAAAAAAAAAAAGGCAAAAATAGTAAATAACAAGAAATTTTAAAATCTCTGAGTGTGAAATTATATGTTAAGTAACATAAATTATATGTTGTGTTTACTCTCTGCTGAAGTAGAATCTAGCAGAGACAAAATTTTTTCTGTTGTCCTTCAGATTTTTTGTTGTTATTGTTATTTTTTGTCTTGCTTGTGTATCATCTCTGTCACCTTGGATTTCCTGAAGCCTTCTTCATAAAGAAGGCAGGAGATGTGCAGCTCACTCACTTGTTTTTATGGTTTGTGTCTACAGGTCTCCCCAAAGCCTCATGCCATCATGGGCAGGGGATGCTTTTCAGAGGTAGCTGAGTCTATAGTTTGTGATAGATTCAATGGTCCAATGCTGGAGTTTAGGGTGTGAGGGCAGGTAGCCTGAATACAATATAAGGAACAGAAAGAGGTTTGCAGCTCACTCTCTTGTTGCTTTTGCTGTCTTCTGCCTTGAACTGTTGCCCCTCTGCCATCTGCTTTGGAGACAGTTGATTATGGACTGAAACCGCTACAAACTGTGAGCTAAATAAACCTTTCCCCCTTTAACTTTCTGTGTAGGGTATTTTGTCTCAGCAGTGAGAAAAGTAACTAAGACACTTATAAACCCTACCTATTACACAGAAGCTTTGTTGATGTGGTAGTAAGGCCTCGGGGGAAGGAAAGTGTTCAGTAGTCCTCGGCTAACTCAGTATTTCAGTGCGTCTATGCTTCTGAGCTGTAACATTCAGGAAGGCTCCTCAGCTGTCGCCCCCTTGTGTCAGACAAGAAGACTGGAGAGGACTCTGTCTGATCGTACATTGTTCTTCCCTTTAATCCTGTTCTCATCTTGGAATTGTTTCAGTATGATTTCCTTTGACTTTTTATTTTAAAGGTAACAATGGTTGTCGTATTACATATTGTTATCTCCAACTTAATTATTCAGGTAAACAAATATAGACATGTGAGACTGATCAAACAATTCAACATTAACTGTTCCTCTCCATAAAGCAATAGAAACTAGTAGCACAATTATCTTAGCTATCTTGTGTATACATATATAAATAATTTCTCCCTTGCTTTTTCTTTTGTCTTTTTCCTCATCCCAGTTGTTCAATGATAGCTCCTTTCATTTACTACTTCTTTCCTATGTGTCCACTATACTTTCTTATAACTTTACAGGTCTCATAATTTGTGTTAAAATTATAATTTTTTATGAAAATATTGTATCAAATATGAAAAATCAGAACCTCCTCCTAGGCTTGTTATTGCTAGTTTCTTTTTACTTCATTAACATTTTACTACTGATTCTATAATGTCTACATCATTTTACTGTAAAGTCAATGAAGTCATTCCTCAGTTATCTTAAAAATCTGCCAATGATTAGATTTCTTTAAAAACCTTGAGCAAGTAAACCTCTCAGCTTCTGCCAAGACTCTCTGTACTTTGATGTGTGCATACTTTTAACATGCGGGCAGATAGGTTCTAACTCTGCCCTAACTGTACTTCCTGCTTTTGCTATACTTCAAGGTGGTGTTAGCTTAAAGTGTTTAATTCTTTCTGGGGTCTTCCCAGAAAGAATTAACACAGAAAGAACACAGGTCTTCCCAGAAAGAATTGATATCTACACAGTCATGGGGTCCACAGCATTACCCATGCATGCAGCCTTCTAGTTTCCCAGGAATTTATTGGAGTTTTTTAAAGTTCCTATTGATGTCTTGTTCCCCAGGTTTTCCTTTTAAATTTTTTTATAAATTTATGGACCCAAACTGGTAATGCTGATATACTACAGATTGATGTTAAGCCATTGTCATAGTTTTTCATAAATGTTGCCCTAAACAACCCTTTTTGGTATGAGAGGATGTACTATTTACCATCCAGTATAATTCATTACAGATATATTTTTGAAAAGAGAGTCTGAAAGAAAATCTGCCAGTATCTCTGCTTGCAAGATATTTAGAAATACCATGAGCACCATGATGAATTATGTACAACATCATACCATGCCAAAAGCAGTGTTTGATACCTTAGAGATATTCAATAAATATTTGTTGAATAAAATTTCCAAGAATTTCTACTTTTATCAATACACACTGCATCCACAAATAAGGATTATATATATATATATATATATATATATAAATTTTGAATATGAATGAAAGTTTGAATTACAACACAAGAATAAATATTTTCATGGAGATTTTCCACAATAGATTGGTAACAGCAAATTATAAAACTATATCAGTTCCCACATTTGTAAATAAAAATAATAAATTCAGTTCTTGACTTGTCAAAGGAGCTCTTTTTCTTCTATGACCCCCTTCTTGCTTCACCATGTAAAGGAAGAACTATATTTGATCAAAGGAAGATCATTTATTTAAACCACAGATTACAGGTCTCGTTTGCCACCTTTTGCAAAGTTCCTAAAACAGTGCAGAATTAAGGAGGCTTGGGACTCAGCTCCTGTGTGTGCACATAAGTAAATACCCAGCTTGCTCTCTTGGTCTCTGTTCCCTTTGTCACGTCCACTTCCAGTGCCTCAATTTAATAAGAGTAACATTCAAAATTAAGCTTGGCCTTTGGGGAGAAGTAGGCAGAGTAGGACCTTTGGCAAGCTCTTTTCTGGTCCCTCCAGACCAAAACCCCTGAACATGAGGTCTAAATACTATTCCATCCATGGCATTCTTTCACAATACTCTGAAACACTTTTACATTAAAGTTACAAACTTCCCTGGTCCTGCTTAGTCCTTTGAGAAGGGCAGCTGGTTAGGAACAGGATCTGATTTTCAGGACCTTGTATGTATAAGCATCTACTAACAATCAAATTGTGTGCAATACCCAGACATAATGGGTCTTTAAAAACTGGAATGTCTGTAAAGGAAATGGATTGTCTGTCTTGCAATCACTCATTTTGTATATTCAGCGCCATGCCTTTTAAACAAATAAATGTTATAAAAGTTATTTGCATAATTTCTTACAAACGAAACATAACAGTGCTTCTTTTTGAGGTCTGCATAATTTTATGTTCAAGAATATTGTGTCATTTTCAGTTATAAATAAATATAGTTATAGATGTAGATATATAGATACAGATATAGATATATTCTGCCTTTCCTTTGTATGATTAAAATTTATAATTATTTAAGTTGTTGCTTATTTTGTTTTATCACTGAAGTAGATTCATTTTGGGTCATTATAAGAAATATTTTTACACTGTGGATCATTTATGTCTCTTATGCAGGTAGCTATTCTGATGTTTGCTTTGTCTCATTCAGTAGTTTTTTTTCATAAATGTTTAAATTTATTTGACTCTATTAAGATTTTTTATTTTCCTTTGTGAGTGGCTTTTCAGCATTAGTAATACTCTTGGGCCAATTCTAACTTCCTAAATGGGAAGAATATTTTCTAATACTCACACAGAGTAAACATTTACCATATAGATCCACAATTGTAATTACTTTTAAGTTAGTGGCTTTTTGTCTTAAATGATGGAATTATTAGTGTCACTGCTGAAAATATCAAAATAAATAGTGATTACAGTATTTCATAGTATTTTTCATATTCTGTAGTTTATTACTTTGGCTTTCACTTTTACTTCATACTTAAGTTTACCTAAAATCTGAAACTAAAGGAAGGTGTTAATGATGATATAAGAAGCCAATAAAAAATGTTTGGCCCCTATTTTCTTGTGATTTTTTTCTGTTATTCTAGAAAAGATTAAAATACTCTGACAAATCTACTTACTGAAAAAGCATTTTTGCATATAGTAGAGATATATATTGTCTAACAATTTGGAATTTAATTTCTGATTTTAATAGTTCCAGATTCCCAGATATTAGTCCATAAAAATATTAAAAGAACAACTGCTTCATTAGCCAGATGTAGTGTACCATAGGTATTTTACATAATTTTCTGTAAATTTTATATAAGCTGTATAATAATCTCATTTTTAAGATGTAAAAATTGAGACTCAGATTATACCACTTGTGCCAGATAAATCAGAAACTAAAGGCAAGCTTCTCATTTCCAAGGCCTACATGCTTTCGGTACACCATGTCACGAATGTCTGTGTATCCCAAAATATTGATACCAAGTTTGTTTCTTTGTTGAGTATTTTTTATTCATTCAACCTAAATCATCTTTTATATTTTTAAAAACTGACAAAGACAACAGTAAGCAACACTAAAGTAAGACCATTATTTTTAAAATCATCTCTTATAAAAGTAATACATACAGCTTTCAGAAAATGTGGTACAAAGCAGGTGATGTGCCTTCTTATTATGTATACAGTGTTCCTTCCTCTGTGTCTGACCTTCTTTTGCATTTCTGCCATGATTGAAATTACAATGATATTGCGGTCAGCCTGTTCCCATGTCTCTGTCCACCTTAGCCCAAAATAATAAGCAGTACAATTTCATTTCAAAATATATTATTAGGGGAGATACAAAGTTTGAATTTTAAGATCAAAAGACATGCTAAAGACAGGCAATCTTTGGTGTGTTTTATTGAGTATTCAAACCCCCTTGGAGTTCTTCTGACACTTTTGTTGTGTCTTTCTACATTACCTTGTATTTCAAATTTTCTTCCTGGAGCTTTTATATTTTATAATCTGTCCCAGGAGCAAGTTTAAGTGACAGGCCTCATGGAATACTTTCTTAAGATCTAAAGAGAAAAGAAGGAATACTTTCTAAGTGACTGCAGAATTTACATGGAAAGAGGAATTCTCTGAAGGACATGCCCACTACACGCAGCTCCCCTCTTTACGCGCTCTCCTGCCCCGCTGTGGCTACTAATGGGGCTCCACTAAGCGGTGAATGGAGACTTTGGGAAAAACAAAGGAACAGAGCAGGATGATCTTAGGAGAGAAAAGAAAAGGAAGAAACTACATGAAAGTAGTATGGCAAGTGGGCTAAGTATATAAAGAATCCCCCGAACAGTAGATAGAATACAGATGTTAATAATGGGTACCCCAGGTGGGTCAGCCTGGGGGCACCAACCATTTAGTAGGAAAAAACTCAAGTAGAAAAGAACTCTTCCCTTTGAGGAAAGGAAACTTCTTAGAAATGCACAATCTCTAAAATAAGGTATGATTGAAAATGTGAAAATATAAGAAAGTGTCTAGGTACAATATAAATCTATTGCATTTGTTAAAATGTTGAGTTTACTCTAACATGACTCTAACACAGGAAAAGTGTTAGTTTACTTGGTAATTTTGTTAATGATATTAAGAATCCAAGAAACCAAAGTCATGTTGGAATCCTGAGAATATTTTCAAGAAAATATATTTAAGCAAAGCATACTTATGGCTTTTAGAAATGCATAGGAAATATGTTTTAACAACACCTTTCTTAATTATAATTTAAACAATTATTTTTGAGAAAGTAAAATGATTCAAAACTATGGTTACCTACAACTAGAGACCATACTCATATGTGAAATAAATCAGACCCGCATGTGTAAACACCATATTGTCTCACTATTGTAAGAACCTGAAAGAGTAAATAAAATCTAGAAGGTACAATAGATATTGTGAAAGGAAAGGAAACTGCTCAGAAGGAAAGAAGAAGTAGGATGAGGGAAAAGAGTAAAGAAAGAAGGGGGAAAATACGTAAATATGTATACACAGGATAGCTAACATAGTTGTACTACTGGTATTTATTGCTCTATTGAAAGGGGCAGCTAATGATCAATTATTTGATCAATCTTGCATGTCTATATGTGTTTATCTGACTAACCACTGTGAAGACATCAATATGTAATACAACAACCATTGTTAATTTCCTACCACCTTGTCTGAAATTCTGTATAGCTTGTATTGTTTTTGTGTTACTTTGTAAATGTATGTGTGTTTGTTCTTATGTTTTCACTTTTATCTTTAAAATAAAGAAATCTTTAAAAAACTATGGTTGCAAATTTTAAAATATCACTAAATTTTTAATAGCTTTAATTTTTTAAATATTTAACTTTTTTTCATGAGTACATGTTAGCAGTATATATAGTAAAGAGTTCATTGCCACAGCCAGTACGGCTCTCAAACTTTCCTGGGTGAGGACCGTGAGGGTGGTAAGAAGGTGGAGAAATGAAGGCAAGACACCGAAGGCTGGGACCAGGTAGAGCTCTCCCTCCTGTTGGCAAAGTGAACTACTCAACAACCGCAGTGCATTTATTTATACACTTGGTAGATTGATGTCAGGTGAAACCCCTTTGCCTAACAACTAGCTCACCTCTCACACCCCGTGTTCTTGGAGCTGGAACACCTGTTTGCCTCAAGTGTTTCATGCCCTCAGGGTGTTCCTGTGGTGCTAGTGCTCTCGACTCCACCCGTGAGAATGATCTCTAGCTCAGCCGCTCCCGATATCTCCCCTTTTTCTGTTTAGTAGTTGCAGTTGATGGGTATTCAGCTGAAGTTGGAGGAGCTGTGTTTGGAGGACTCTGCAGACAGTTTTATTTCTTGTGGTTATACTTTCCTGCTGGACATTAAAGACCAAGTTAAAGTGAGACCTGTATTAATTAAAACTAATTTTTTACTATCTATGAAGGTGAGTTAGTCTCCCCAGGATTTACCTTGGAGCCATGAATAGTGCCTTCCAATTCTTCTGTCAGTCTCAGTCATCTGGATAAGTCACAGCCATTGCTTAACCAAGTTGCTTTCTGTGAAAGCTTGGAAGACTTTTCCCTCCTGGTGACTGTCCTTAGGCACAATACATACTGTTAATGTCCTTTCTCTGTGGTCCCACAATCTCCTTGGTCAGGGGTTTGCATAACTCACCAGAATAGTAGGCTGTCACCAAAAATCTTCCTTCCTATTCTGGGTCTTCACTGACCTCAGCAGGCTAAAATATGGGCTATCCTCTTAGCCCATTTATTTGTCCAATTTTTGGTCTCCAAACCTCAGTTGAACATCCAGAAGAGAAGGTTAATGACAATACATTGTAATGGGAGCAGTGAGCTTAATGCAATAATGTTATTTGCATGTCAAGCACTTTGAGACACAAAGTGGAACCATTATTTCCATTTAACCATGGGTGTTCTAACAGTTGAATCCCTGTGGAATGTTGACAGACAACAGTTATATAATTTTAGACAGAAATTTGAAATCAAAAATCATACACACTATTGTAGCATGACAATCATGATGACATTTTATATAACACATTTATGTTTCCATTTTGACATAATATAACTTTTTAATCAGTCATCTCTATCTAATGCATATGTAACTTTTACCTAATTTGTTGTCTTTCAATGGGATGACATTGAAGCGTGTGACACAGTTTGTCCTGCTTAATGTCTAAGCATCTCTAAGAACAATGTCAAGTACACAGCGCATACATCACGTAAGTTTTGTTATTATCACTGACTGGTAATCTCATGCTGGCTCATGAACCTCTTGTCACAAGCCGTTGGAGCAGAAAGAAAGTCCAGTATCTGAATCTGAGAGAAAAAGTCTATCGTCATAAACAACCTTGCTTTACATTTTGGAAGACCTATATGTCAGAAGCATGAATACATTAAATACACCATGAGATTAATAACAATCATCATAGCCATATGAAAACTTTTCTTAATTTAGTTTTATACCTGAGCATCTTAAATTAGAAAACTGTATTGTCTAGAAAACTTAATCTTTTGATGATGACCAGTGTAAATGTATTACAACAATATGTTTTTTGAGTAACATTTTGAAGGGGCATCTCCAATAAGGCTATGGAGATTATTGGGGCTTCCTATTAATGAACAAATGCCAGGTTTTATCAAAACATACCAAGGGAATTATTTACAGTGGAAGTCATAAAAAGCCAAAGATGAAGTGCTTATTTTGGAATTTAAAGATGCATTAGCTAAGAATTAATAGCTAAAGAATGTCACAGGTTAATGGCATAAATAACTTGAGGAAAGTTCAAGGGTGCCAGAGATCATTGAGAAACTGAACAAAGGCTGGGATAACTTTCCAGGCAGCTGCTCCTTTATTCACCAAAGGGAGCCTTGACTGATTCCCCCAGTCTTAAGGTTCCCATTTAGTTACCTTAACAAATTTCTAATGACCTCTGAGAAAACTAATTTTGCTATTATATTGACCAGCTGGCAGCCCAGGTGGAAGCATGATTTTTAAACCTATAAACCAAATTAAATTATGAATAAATGATCCAAAAATGCAGAAGAAAAACAAGAAAAGGAAAAAAATTGTTGAGCTCAAATAAAAAAACAGCTATTTAGAGAATGGACAAAGACAAACAAACATGCACAGATGATCTGCACAGATTGGACAGACATACACATACAACCACCTACAAAATCAGAGTGCACAAAAATATATTTCTGGCCAAATTAAATTACAATTACTCTTACAATTTTAAGTTTGTACTTACAAAGACTAGTCAGATTTGTTGTAGGTAAATTAGCAGGGATCTCTTAAGAAGAACATGGAAGGAACAAAATTTTTTAGCTATTAGAGGAGGATTCCCCTTTTTGTTTTTGTAGTTGAGCTTTGAGTGGTGAGCACATTCAACAATTTCCTGACCTTGAGCATTGTAAGGAATTCCCACTGTAGGGGAAACGTGAAGAGTTTTACAAAACACGTTTTGAAGATAGCACTAGTGTATGCTGAGCCACTGTCAGTCTTAAGTGCCTGTGGCTGCCAGAGATGCACACTATGGGCCCAGCTCCACCGCTGCCTGGTAATCAGCGGACTGTGGAATTTCACAGTTGTGGAGGGTCATCCAGGGTGGCCACAGCAGCAAAGCCAGGTGAGGGTACTGCTCTTCTGCCATTGCCCACATGCCTGCCTGCCTGTTCCCTCACCCTCTGGCCTAAGAACTTCCAGCTACTGAGACCAGGGCAGGTCTCATGGGAAGTTTCCCAGAATAAGCTGACCTTCTATATCAGTTTTGGATTTGCATTCACTTACCCAATAATACCCTTGTCTACACTTAGTACAGACACTAGAAGGTTTTGTTGAAGAAACAGATAATGGTTTTGCTGCCCTTATGGGTGTAGCAGAACAATCTCAGGCAAAATGTCTCTTGCCTCCACAGCTAAAACAAGTAACTTTGCATTTTTTCCTTCTTCTCTAGGCTGTGGATGAATAATTTGAATGATAGTTGCTGCGAAGGTGGCCCCTTGTACATATGAGGGGGCCAATGCAGCATTTATTTGCATTTTTAAAGGTCAGTTATTGAACAATTAACTTAAAGGGTGACTATTTCATGAAGGGTGGAAGTTTTAACCTGTGATGAAGCAAAATTTCTCTGACATGAAAAGGTTGAAGTTGCTGCTTGAGGCTCAGTCAAAGTTGTTGATTTTACTTTGTGCGGCTGTGAAACTGAAGCTGTGGTGAAACAGTCCTCCAGTGGGGAAAGGTCTTTTCCGTCCCCCACACCTCCTTCCTTAACTGACTGAGCAAGAATAGAGGGTTTAAACTCTACTGGCGTGGCTGTTGTTCCACCATCGTTTTCCTGCTCAGGACTTGATTTTAAAATAATGCTCCAAGTCAAATCCTCCATGGTCCTCTCAACAAGTGTCCCACCATTAAGATGCCCCCTAGTCCAAGTCCACAAAGAAAGATAAATATGAAAATCAATAGTGCACCAAGAATTTCTGTATACATCTGTATTCATCACTTCTATACGCATGTTGTTTTAGAAGTGTTTGCCCCAGTTTTACACCTGATATGGGCTCAGTATTGAGGATATTAATGGGCACTATGTTGAAGATATCAGTGCACTTCTGGGCTCAGAACTGATGATATCGATGGACTCAGTACTGATGATCTCCATACACCTGTCTCCCTTTTGTGCACATTAGAGGTGTCCTTCTCACCTGCTAAATGACAGATCTCCTCATGCCCAGGGTCCCTTTTCAGGCACCAAACTGCCATGACCAGCACGGCTCTCGAACTTCCCAGGGTAAGGACCATGAATGGCAGCAAGAAGGTGAAGAAATGAAGGCAAGACACCAAAGGCTGGGATCAGGTGGAGCTCTCCCTCCTGTTGGCAAAGTGACCTGCTCAACAACCACAGTGCATTTATTTATACACTTGGTAGATTGATGTCAGGTGAAACCCCTTTGCCTAACAACTAGCTCACCTCTCACACCCGTGTTCTTGGGACTGGAACCCCTGTGCACCTCGAGCACTTTGTGCCCTCAGGGCATTGCTTGTGCTCTGGTGCTCTTGGCTCCACATGTGAATGATCTCCAGCTCAGCTGCTCCGCACAGCTGGTATGTAACATATCTTAATCCTTTTTTCAACCACTTTTCCCCAAGCCCCAAACAAGTCCTTTCTCAGAATACCAGTGCTAACATGGAAATCTGGAATCTCCATTTAAGACAACACAAAAGAAAGTATTAGAATAGTACAAGATAAAATGAATAAAAGTGGTATCCAAATGAATTGCAAAATCTTGGATTATACCTACCCATTCATAATGCCAAGAGACCTGTGCAAATGATCTCCTGTGCTGTTGTGCAGTGTTCTACTGATGTACCTGTCACTGGCTACCAACCATCATGCTATTTCAGTGAGGGAAGACTCTACCTTGTATCTCCCAGGATGTACCTCTGCCTTCTGGTAAGTTTTATAGGGACAACAGAATAGAAACTCCACTTATAGGACCACAGTATGACTGCTGCCTTTGCTCATCTCTTTGGTAAAAATGTGTCAAATCATGCATACCACCAATGCTAATACACTTTTGTTTAAGACACCATCTCAGTTCACAATCTTTCTTTCTCCTGTATGTGTTCCAGTGCATGCAGATGTCTGTGTGACCCTGCTCAAGTGCCTTAACAAAATACCATATTCACAATTCCACAGGACAGAAACCCAAGATCAAGGTGCCAGAGCATTAATTTGGGATGAGATTTTTCTTCCAAGCCTATAGATGGACAGCTTCTCACCATGTCTTCACGTGGCCTTTTCTCTCTGTGTATGTGTGCAGAGGGAGAGAGCTTGTAAGTGTCTCCACTACATGCACAATACATAATGCACACTGCACTACTGAAATAGGATCTCAGCTCTAGCTCCTCACTTGACGTTACTCACCAATTCATCCATAACAGTGTCTTAAGATCTTCAGGCTTTCTCTACCATTTCCCTTCAGTATACAAATTGTCTTCATCTCCTTCATGTAAAGCAAGAAAAACTTTTCTTTCATTATTCCTTCCCTTGACATACCCTCAATATATTTCAACTGGCATTACTTAGAGGTGAAACACAACTTTCTTCGAATGGTGTCACTAACATTTGATCTAGTCTTGCGACTCTACGGAAATGGTTCTGTTTTTGCCGATAAGATTAGTGACCAAATGAATTACGTTTTACTATTTCACTTTCTAAAACACTTTTACCTTTCAAAAACAACTGACTTCATCTAAATAGTATTTATAAAACAAGATTTATTTTCTATAAGTTTTATGGTAATATTTTACTTCTTTGCATACTCAATATCTTTCTTTTTGTCATCAATTGTGTCTCAATTACTATCCAGCACTTGAGTTGTATCCAGATGGTCATTTCAACATCTCAGTCATATTCTTTCTAAGGACAATTTCTTCCTGGAATACTTAACCTGTATCATCTTCCCCATGGCCTGGCGTATTCCACATATTCCTAGACAGAGATAGAGTCTCTAATCCTAACCCTAACCCTAACCCTAGCCCTAACCCTGACCCTGACCCTGACCCTGACCCTGACCCTGACCCTAACCCTAACCCTAACTTCATTCACACTCCCCTTTATGGATTTGTCTAAGTTTGATATTGAGAAAATATTAAGGACTTTAAAATTTGTCTAATCACCCCTCACCCTAATGAGAAATGCAGTGAAAATATTATTTATCTTTACTTTTTAATATCTGCTAGCATTGTATACTTTCATTCAACCCTATTGTCACTACTTAGTTCTAATTTCCAATTCCTCTTATCTATGGGACAAAGCAGTGTCTTAACTGACAGTTATACTTTAACCTTTTAATAAAATATTTATGAAGTACCTAAAATAGATCTGATAGTGCAATGGAAAGTAAGGTAAATAAGGACATTTTTCACATGGAGTTTGCTGCCTTATAGTGCAAAGAAATTATAGACTATAATAGTACATCTTGTGAGTATTGGAAATGCCAGGTTTTATCAAAACATACCAAGGGAATTATTTACAGTGGAAGTCATAAAAAGTCAAAGATGAAGTGCTTATTTTGGAATTTAAAGATGCATTAGCTAAGAGTTAATAGCTAAAGAATGTCACAGGTTAATGGCATAAATAACTTGAGGAAAGTTCAAGGGTACCAGAGATCATTGAGAAATTGAAGGCTATTGAGTATTTCCAGAAGTTACAGAAGAAGATGATAAGTAATGATATAACCACCAGATGAGGTTAAGAGTAGTTGACTGAGATTTGGTGAAAGAGTGCAGTGAAAGATCCCTCCTGTTTGTCCACTGTCTAGGAGCTCTTACCACTTTTTTGTTTACATAATACTGAATACACATAATTATTATTATTCCCTTGCCTTTCTTATACATAGTGTAATCTTCAGTGGCAGACAAGTTACATTGCTCATTTCCGTACACCACAGATTAATGCCCTGTCTGAAATGTATTACGTTTTCAGAAAACTCTTGATAAATGAGTGAATGAATGTGTAGATAAATAAAAATAACTCAAATAGGGACGTTGAACCTTATTTGGAACTTCAAAAATTTTATCTACCTGGAGGGTCACAGTTATGAGTAGTCTGTTCTCAGTCCCCACCCAGAGTAGCCGTAATCCCCATGCACTCATGCAATGTGGTAGAACTCTGGTCTCTAATTTCAGGTGTATGATAATGGTCTGGTTACCACAATTAACTACTTGTCCCTGGATATCTCTGCGTACCTGATAAGCCAGAATCTGTGGTGTTAAGTTTAGGAATTACTTGACTGATTTTGTGCAGGGCCTAAAATTAGTCACATTTATAAGAATGTTGAAGATGAGAGACCAATTATTCTACTTCACAAAGTTATAGAGCACATCCCCATATTAGCCCCATGGTGTCAAAGAATGAATATTAGCAGATACTCCAGGCATTTGAACTTCATAATGTTTAGATTTTGCATTTTAAATAGAAAAAAGCTTTAAGGCAAAACTTTCCAAATAAAGGATCGCACATTTTCACCACATGGCCTCACTTAGGGAAAATGTTGCAGAACTGTACTAGGTATCTAACCAGGAAAATAAGATACAGAAATGTTAACCAGTACACCATATGCTCAGTACAACTCTGCTTTCATATTCTTTTAAACCTTGCTCAGCAGTGCCTTCATAAGTAATCCATGTTGTTTAAAAAAACCTTCTTCATAGGAAATATAACACACTTTATGCTTCTATCTGTATGTGAATTGTACACCTAAGTTATAGTTTAAAAAAAAAAGACCCTCTTCTGTAATCCTCCACTGAACTCGTCTCACTTCCAGGGAGCTCCTTCTGGCTGTTGTGGCCTTGACCCTTTTTCCACTTGAAAATTTCTGCTCAGAGGGGCTGGGGATTTAGCTCAGCGGCAAAAGCGCCTGCCTGGCAAGCGCAAGGTCGTGAGTTCGGTTCCCGGTACCGGAGAAAAACCAAAAAAAAAAAAGAAAATTTCTGCTCAGATTCAAACCTAATTGTTGATGCCCTGATGTACATATATCTCCAAGCAGAGTTTTGTGCTTTCTCCTGTGTTTTGTAGAGTTAGGTCTTTGTGACATGTTAAATGCCATATTCCTGTTAGATTTTAATGGACTGGTAGTCTAGGTCTCACTATCTTTGGAATTCCTCTGGGCTGTATGTATTCATTGTGATATCCCCACTGTAAACTTAGTACAGGCCACATACTAGGTACTCAACAAAACTTGAATAAATGAATAACGATAACTCCCACCTACGATATTTTGTGATTCCTTAACTCTAAATGACTTCAAATTATCCTCTCCATCTTAAAGATTTATGGCACTATAGAATGTGCCCACAAGACACCAAGTGAGGACCCTATAAAATTAATGCTCTCACTGGACTGTATGCACAGTCAACTGCAGGGATGCCCTTTCTGTGTATCTATTTTTGAAATTTTTCACCTGGTAGAAAACTTGTAGCAGTCCTCCATGCCTCATTGAGCTAGGTTCCCACGTATGTTTTAAGTAACTGTTCTCTGTGTTATGTAACCTACTCTGAGCCGCCTTTGTCACTGTGGTCCTTCATCTTCAATAGCATTTGCACCATTACCTATGCTCACCGGTGCCTGGGAGTGTGTTATCTGTGCTGTCCTCGTGGGTCCCACTGCCTTCTGGTTTCCTAACTGGAAGACAAGAGGCTGCCATGGTGAATACGGAGTGACCCAAATGATGACCAGATCTGGTTCCATGTGATAATTAGTACTTGGGACACAATAATTCTGATAATGCAAGGGAGCAACCAAGTCAGATATCTTCATGACAGGCCCAAATCAAAGTCTTGCCTTTACTCGAGTCTTGCTCATTTTTAAAAGTTTCATGAAGATCTTCTTGTAAACACATTGAGGGAGCAGGGCCATTGTCTGAGCTGTCTATTGGATCTTAACACGGCGCCTGGCAGCACAGGAAGCTTTGGTCAATACTTGCTGATTGATGACTCCTGGAAAAATCTGGTTAAGCCTTAGAAGCAAAAGTCCAGATTTTCAAACAAGCTTCTCAAAGCCTTCATTCCCAGAAAAGCTAAAGTAAACCAGATGACAAGAATTTCGAATTGTACAATGTTCAGGTTGTCAAATTTAAATAGAGGTTTCCTGTGCAATGAGAAGCAGGCTGGTGCCAATTTCACATTTTGTTCTTCGTATCTAGTCAAAGCCCGCTCTGCCAGTGAGCTGACGGGTCAGGAGCCCTCTGTGCACCAGGGGAACACAAGTCTCTGCATTACACAGAGCAAGGGCTGTGTCTGCTGTGAAAAAATTCTTCCATCAGGAAAGAGATTCTTCCATTTTCTGGGTGCTCACATTAGAGTCTGTATTAGTCAACACCGCCTTTAAAATAGATTATATACTGAAATGAAAAATCTATCATCTAATATGGTGAGAGAGATTAAGGGAGCTGGCCCAGCTGACCACAGGAGACACACCTTTAATTCAAAACCTAAACCGTGAACACAGCAATTGTGATAGAGGAGCTTTACAACACATAAGGGACTCAAAAGGCATGTTAATCCAGCTCCAGCAACACTGCCGATTTAAAAGGATGATTAACCTTCTCTCCCACTTGATCCAACCTGGCATATGTATTATACCTCTCTAAATGCTCGCAGACTTCATGCTTGTGGCTTCCATTAGGTAGCATTTAGCATCCACAAAAACTTTCTCCGAGAAGTAATTACTTTCAAGACTCTAGAAATTTCAGATGGGAACAGAGCAAAGGAAAGGAAGCCCGACTAAAGGAAACTAGTAAAAACATACAAAAAACAAAAGCAGTTGATTCAAAAAGTTAGTTTAAAGTGAGTTAAAATACAACACAGGAGCATTTGTTCTCTTTATGCTTTAAATGAAGCACTCTGTGTGCCATGAGCTTTACTTGTTTATTATTTCATGTATGTGAAAAGCCTCTGAAAGAGAGCTGTATCCCTCCTGGTTTCCCTAGCACCTAGCCTGTTGAACAACAGCAAGGAGGGACTTGGGGGTCTAATGAACCTACAAAAGCTTCGGACCCTGGTGTTTCCTTGTGATCTTTGAGATTAAAAATTTTCTGTGTGGTGTTCATCATACCTATGCTGGTATAACGTGGAGACAAAAAAAACCACACTAGAAATTGTAGATTTTTAAAAATAGATCAAAAATACCTTCAGAATGAAAGCTCTTGACTTGGGAAGACCAAATCTTGTCATTTGCAAGGAGCCTTTCCTATAAATTCTGTACTTGTAAAGGAGAATGCAACGAGTGAGCGATTGATTTGTCTGCCTCCCTGTCTCACTTCTGACAAGGTTCAGGCAGGGTCTCCTCCACGTGACTTGACGTGCATTTCAGACCATACTAAAACAATGCCCTTTCTCTCTTCCTCTGCACCCCACCTCCCTCCTACTGGAACACTGTGATCCTTTAATTAAATGCAAACAACCGTGGAACAATCACAAGCAACAAATTAGTCACTGACAACTGTAAGGTAACGGTATCGTAGGCCATGTGGTGAGTGATACACTCAGGAGTAGAAGTCCACTAATGCATTCTGCTGCTTTGGAACTCAGGCAATGGCAGGGAATGGAGTGGAGGCTCCTGATAAAAAGGCACAAGTAAACCATGCACACTGTGATCATTTAATAATTAATAAAAGAGTAAGTATCTATTTTACAGGGTGCATGGATAATAGGCAGTGTTAAAATCCTAAAAGTGACACAGCAACGCAGTGGGACCTCGGGAGCTACCCTCCTTCCTAACCCACATCATGCCATTTGTTCTGCCCTGACTGAAAAGTCACAGGAGAGGGAAGACTGAGCTACATCAATTACACTGACATTAGAAGTAGACCTCGTTTTTAGTGAAGATTTTTTCATGAACAGAAGTTCCTCCACAAGAAAGAGTGAGCTGTTTCCTCAAGAAATATCTTCACGAAGCGATCTAGGAGGCCAGTCTGGCACAAACTCCTCAGTGTGGGGTTCTGCTCTGCCTGATGAAGGGTCAATCAGACAGAGCAGTGACCAAGGATTATTCAGCATAATGATCTCAAAAGTAGATTCGCAAGCTTACTTTTTTAGATGAGATGCTACACAAAGTTTACTAAGTTTATTCACATAGAGGAAATCGGTGCCAGCTGATGAAGTCAGGCAGAGTTTCATCACAAGTGTGGAGGTCACTGAACACCTGCTCCAGAGCTTTTTCTGCAAATGGCTGGCAGGTGGTAATTTCTGGAACCAAAGAGTGACAGTCAAGTTTCTTCAAGGCTTCCCAGAAAGAAAAACATAATACCTTATGCTAATATTAGCTGCAGCTGATTCTTAACATCTCAAATCATATATTAGTTTCCCAAAGTTGGAATCAAATCTTGCCTCTAGAAAATGCTTCTTGAAACATTTCTTTAAAAATATCTTATCTTTTATTCCTTATTTTAAACAACACATGTCATTGGTAGAACTATGAAAGCACTGATATTGACAATGAATTTACTCCTCTCTAATACTGTAGCTGAGGGAGACTACAACTTGCATCTTATAGTATTTCTACAAACACAAGGGTCCTTCCCGTGAAGAAACCAATCACTGTCGATTCAGGATAGAAATATGTATAGCTGTTTCATAGCTTAGTGGTGACTCTGTCATCCTTTTTCACTCTCGTGTGGAAAATGGCCCACATTTTCGGCTGGGCGTTAGCGCTGCGGTAAGACAAGAAAGCAAAGACGTTTTAACTAGTTCAGCTACAGGGCTTCAGACTTTCCGAACACCATTAATTAGAAAAAAACTTTAAATCTCGGGCATTCTTCCGGAAGCATGAAAAGCTGAGATGTTTTAACCCTGCTTTTATGATCGAGAGGATACAAAATTGCATTATTCTTGTTAAAACAGAAATCAGCGTTGTGTGTGGAATAAACGCTAATTAATAAAAACAGAGTCGGCATATTACATTAAGTATATTTGTTACTGTCCTGAGCTTTGCCTGCACTAGCTGTAGCAGCAGTCTCCAGGGTGACCTTTCGTGCTCCCTGAGAACGCAGACCCGGGGCTCCACCCACTCAGAGACCGGTCAAAACGCGGGTGCGCTCCCCAAGCGAGGCGGGGGCGGGGAGACAAGGGAATCAAAGTATTTTCTCTCTTCTGTCTTTTACAAAGCAATATCATCTCAGGGCTCCTCTATTATTTCCTCGCCTTATATTGTCTAAGGTGTGTTATACAAGTCTCTAATAATAGAAAAGAAAAAAATTATTACTTCTTAAGGGTATGGCGAATAAAAACTCTCAGTTGGTCTGTAACATCTGTTTACCTGTTTTGCTTCCTTGTCCCAGGTTCCAGCTCCGGGGGGCAGCACAGCGGCCCCTCCTCACTCACAGGGAATATGTTCAAGTGGGCGCTTGAAGATAGTATAACTCCTCTTTTTGTCATGACTTTCCGATACATACATATCTATGATAAAGTTTAATGTAAAGGTAAGCACAGTAAGATAGTAACAACAATAACAATATAAAAGATTCATAATAAAATGTCATAATAGAAGTTCTGCATACAACTCTACATCCTCTCTCTCCCCTTCTCTCCCTGCCTGTTTCATAATCTTATAAAGATGCTACAATTCTTCCTGATGCAGTTAAGCAAAGTGAATAATGCAGACATTGTGACCTAGAGTTAGGCTATGGTTACCTGAGCACAAGCATTGCAATACCATGACAGTAGACCTGATAGAACAGGCTCCTCAGAGATTAACACACAGGTAGTGCACATAGGAGGTGTACACCAAACAAAGGATGATTTAATGCCCCATAGTGGGTGAAGTGGGACAGCATGAGATTTCACCACAACAATTACAATGGTGCATATTTAAAACTTTAAAATGTGTTATTTTTGGAATTTTCCATTTAATATTTCCATACAGTTTGAATGCAAGTAATTAAAACTATGAAAAAGTTACAGAGAAGGGAGAAATATTAAAGCAGATCTAAATCTTGAGAGGATAAAACTTTAATAGTTCCTTGAATGAAGACATGATGAACCCATAAATGTTCCTGTATGTTAATAAGGTGAATTGGCACCAAAGGAATGCGGTTTCCCCCCAAAAAATCAGCAGCTTGTCCTAATGACTTCAAAACAACTTAGAAGTTATCAGTGACCATTTCTTCCGACGGAACCAGTTGTTTTGTGATTATTAGTATATGTACACGTTGATGCAATGCTCAGACATCTTGAGCAGTTTTCTATGGTGGTATTCTGGATAGAAAACCCTTTCCTCAACTCGGTATCAGTGTTTTCTATTGTGTAAACACTGAAATTACTGTGGGATATAGGAAACCCCAGATGCCAGCAATTTGCTGTGTAAGATTTAAAGTGGCCAGCGCTGTTAACCTTCATCAGGAGCAATATTGGTGGGCCAGACCACAGGGGCACTCCCATCCATCTCATTCACCCAGGGTAATGTGAGTGAGAACCTAAGGTCAGTCAGACGTGGACCTCTATACACAGATCCCACTGGCAAGAAATGGCATGAGCAGCTGCTGTTATTGTGGAAAATAACCCTTTCAGAAATAACAGGAACCCTATTTTAGGGTTGAGGGAGGGAAGGATATTATTTAAACTTTTATTAGATGCGATTCTTCATATGTCTTCATTGTACAGATTGTATGCATTTTCACATAGGGGCAAAAGATTTTATAGCACATTTTTGCATAGTGTATCATCCCTGACCAAAAATTAGCCAATTAGCAGCATCTCTTTAAAATACTCCTTTTGTAGTCCTAAGAATCTGGTCAAATGAAGGGGGTATTGTGAAAGGATCGGAAACAGAATATCTGAATAAGTATTACTGAACGGCCACTAAGAACTGGGGAAAACCGTGTTATCTGCAGAAACTTCCCTTTTGCTTGCTAGCTGAGTCACCTCTTCTTTGGAAGGCTGGAACAAAGAACACCATCACTGCCGTGCATTTTGCCCCTGCACTGACAGTGTAGAACAGAACAGCATGATGTGTATCATCCAGACAGCTGCCGCTGGACACTAGGAGTTGTCTCTGTTGAATTCTCTATTCAGCCGACTACTCCTGGACCTTCTGGGTTCCTGTCTGTCTCACCACCCCAGGACTTCCCGTCTACTGTCCTGTTCAGCCTGCTACCATTGTACTCTGTCCTTTTCTAGTAATAAGTCTCAATTAACTCTATTCTTTTTCCATTAGCATGTTAATAAAATTTTATTCTTATAAGCCATCTCTGGGTGTTTTCTTCCACCTCTCTAGGATCTGTAGCATTGACCAGAGCACTTTGACTGTAAATAAGGTAATAGCTGGTAATGATGCGGTCAATATTTCTTTGAAAAAGTAAGGTAAAAACTCTCAGGTATCCACTGAGAGTCTTGGCACACCTCCCTCAAGGATAAGGAGAGACTTATGTTTCCTTTCAGTATTTTCTCTCTTGTCTTCAGTGAGGAAGACTATACATAAGGTATAAGACTGCCAAGTTTAGGAGGAAGACAGAACCCCTCAGTTCCACATTATATAATCATGTCATAATTTTCAAGTGAAGCTGTGGATAATTTGTAGGCTGGTGAAGGAGGCAAATTGAATGGAATGATGATTAGACTAATGAGTCTTATTATTTCATTTTAAGCATAAATGGAAGAAGATTCTGGAGAAATTATGGTAGCTGCAGGGAAAAAAATGTTCTTCTCTCTGGATATCTCACCTCTAACCCACAAGACACATACTCGCCACCCAACACAAAACTCATCTAAATCAACAAAACCAAGCATACATGCCTCATCTACAAGATGTCTACTTGAACTGCAACAGACAACCACGGAGGGGAAGCCAACTGCAGGAAGTAGACCTGGGCGTGGGTAGTATACAAAACCTGTGGGAAGAAGGCAGGGGAAGAAAACGGTAATGCTATGGTCTCAATAGTAAAGGAATCCCATGACTGCCCTCTGGAATGCTGCTAAGAGCAGGAGCATCTGGGCATAGGCACGTTAGAGTAAGAATTGAGAGACAGGGGCCAGGGATACAGCTCAGCGGTACAAGCGCCTGCCTGGCAAGCGCAAGGTCCCAAGTTCTATTCCTGGTACCAAAGGAAAAACAGAAAAAGAATTGAGAGACAGTCTGAGGATGTCAGTGTGTCTTGGAGTCTATGAAACCTTGATGCTTGCTAAAGTAAAGAACCCTTACACAGCAAGCACCTATACATAGCAGGATACACAAGTACAGAATTCAGTAAATGAAAATGAGACAAAGGATGAAGAGGACTTCAGAAATTATACCGCCATTCTAAAAAATCACATCATAAAACAATAGAAGAGGATGAACATTGGAGTTCTGAATCTAGAAGAGGGAATTTAACTTGTACTTTTGCCTTAAAGAAGACATTTGTTATTTTTAAAAGTGAGTGATGAGAGAAAAGTGAAAACAATGAGAAAACGTGGAAACAAAGCTTTTGTACATGGGGAGGGGAAGAGGGGCTGAAAGGAGAGGAGGAGAATGGGAAAAAAAAAAACAAGTTATATCAAGTACAGGTACAAATTCTCCATGATGAATGTGATCATCACGTATATCTAAAATGTACCAATAAAAATCACATCAAGTATATCTAAAATGTACCAATAAAATCTGATTTTTAAAAAGTGAGTGATAGAAATGCATTCCTGTGAAAGCCCATAGAACATTAATAGGGGAGAAAAAGTCCCAACAGATCCTGAAGCATATTAAAAGACATACATCTAAAACAAAGATAAAAACTGATACAGAGGCTGGAGATTTAGCTCAGCAGCACAGCGCCTGCCTGAGGTAGTGAGTTCAATTCCCTGTACCACAAAAAAATAAATAAATAAAAAATTAAAATTAAAATTTAAAAAGTGATACAAATTAATTTAAAAACCACAGCACAGAACTGGAAAACTCAAAACTGAAGGGAAGAATAGAAAGATTTAAAAAGTGAGACAATTCACTAAAGAATTGCTTTAAATCATCTTTTGCATTATGGTTGCAGTGGAAAGAGTAGAAGTTTGAGTAAAAGTAACGGATGATGTCTCCTGGGAGACCCGGCTCATTTCAGACGCAGAGTAAGCAATCACTGAGAGGTTCTGTAGCAGCTGTGGTGTGAGAAAGCCGGGAAGAGCATCAGCACTGTGAGAAAGCCGGGAAGAGCATCAGCACTGTGTGAAAGCCGGGAAGAGCATCAGGACCGTGTGAAAGCCGGGAAGAGCATCAGCACTGTGTGAAAGCCG
>NW_004955444.1:2607961-2693062 GCF_000276665.1 Chinchilla lanigera | reverse complement strand
AGCATCAGCACTGTGTGAAAGCCGGGAAGAGCATCAGGACCGTGTGAAAGCCGGGAAGAGCATCAGCACTGTGTGAAAGCCGGGAAGAGCATCAGCACTGTGTGAAAGCCGGGAAGAGCATCAGCACTGCGCGGAGGGTTCAGAGGAGCACAGATGTCGAGCTGAGCGACTCTAAGCGGGATCTGTGGGATAAAGAAGAGACAATATACGCAGCAATAATTACAATAATCTTAGTGAAAAAATTCAAAGAAACAAAAGACCTAATTTATCAACTTTGGAAGATACTTTGAAATATCTTTTTTGTCTTTTTTTTTTTTTGAGACAGGGTCTAGCGATGTAGGTCAGGCCAGCCTTGAGCTCACTTTGTAGCCCAGGCTGGCCTCGAACTCACAGTGATCCTTCTGCCTCAGCCTCCCGAGTGCTGGGATTACAGGCGTGCTCCACCATGGCCAGCTAGAAGCATTTTTTCTTTCAGTTGCCTTTTGTTTCTTTTAAATTGGCTTAAAAAGGAAAAGAAATATTTGACCTGACTTTCCTATTTCAACTATAACTCAGTGCAACCAAGTATTTGATGAAAGGAATAGTTCAACTAACGAAGACTGATAATATAGTTAGTAGAATATCACCATTTGGCAAAGCTTAGTAAATCAGTGGGTGAAGGCCTTATCATCAGAGGCTGCAACATCACAATAAGAGACACACAGTATATAATGCTTTGAAATTAATTGGTGTTACCTAGGAAGTAGACATGTCAAAGAGAAATCACACCTGAAACTGGTTAATGTTTTTGATCACTCTACAAACTGAAGTAAATACAGGGATCAAAGAGACATGGAAATGGTTAATCCTGAAAGAGTTTCAGCATAATCCAAACAATTGCAGACCTTACAGAATGAAAATTTTGTATTCAAAACTAAAATAATTGCTATAAAATAAGAACAAATGGGATTCTTTCTAACAGTGCAAGGGAAAGATGTACTTGGATCCACACTAATAGTGCAAGGAAAAGGTGTTCCAATCATTCTTCAAACAAGTAATTGTTAAGAAGGTACGAGAACATTCATGAGACAAGGAAGTGTGAACTGACCCAATATTTCTTGTTACTAGTAAGTTATTGTCATTTGAGATATGATAATAGTATAACTGGCTTTAGAAAGAGGAGTTCTTAGATCTTAGTAATACATGTACAGGTTTTTACTGAAAAATAGAAGCCTGAAATTTGTTTCAAAATGATTAGAAAATATGGTAGTAATTATGGTAGAGAAATGGACTGGCCAAAACTTTTCTATTTCCATAGAAATTTTGAATTTTTCAGACCAAAGCATTCTTGATAAATGCAAATGGATTGAAATTTCCTCTT
The DNA here is from genome assembly GCF_000276665.1 of Chinchilla lanigera. NCBI lineage: Eukaryota > Metazoa > Chordata > Mammalia > Rodentia > Chinchillidae > Chinchilla > Chinchilla lanigera. The sequence continues at coordinate 2,691,702 of NW_004955444.1, read as the reverse complement.
CTAAGAGAAAGAAGTAAATGATTTGTCAGGGGTCTTTGTATCTTGCCTTGAATTCCAATCATTCTGCCTGTCTCTTAAAGTCCTGAATTCTGCACCCAGATTGACCTGGGATCTGTGTGTAGTAAAACGGGTAAAGACAATGAAAAAGAATCTTCAGTACTACACAGAGCTCAGGAAGGAAGAGTAAAGCCTTGTTCTAGTCTGAGGCACATGGTGCACTATCGACATAAAACAAACAAAAAAATCTGAAAACAAGTTGTTACCCTAGGTGAACTTATGCATTGAATTTTCTCATTTTCCATATTAAAATTAATTGTCATTTAGATTACCACACATTCGAAGTCTAGAAATAAGCAGCAAGGCTCAAATTAAATGAATTCTAGTTTGGCTGTGTGTTATGGTTGATACATTGTGTGAACTTGGGGAGTCTAGAGGTTTGGCTAAGTGACTCAGCAGGAAGCCAGGGTGCTTACTTTGTATACATCCTGGGCCTCTGGAAGAGGAGGGCATGGAGATTATGTGAGAGCTACACGCCCCTTAGGTGGGGGTAGCCTGTTTACAAAGTAAGGCAGGGAAAGAGGCTGCTTGCCCCAATTCCTCCCTTTTGCTCTGGCTGTTTGCTGTTCAGCTGCCATTCCCCGCTTTGCTCTTGTTGCTTTGCTATCTTCTGCCTCGGAGCCAGCCAAGTATGGACTGAAACCTCCACAAACTGTGAGCTAAATAAACCTTTCCTTCCTGCATTTTGGGCGTTGGGTGTTTTGTCTTGCAAGGAGAGAAAAGTAACTGAGACACTGTGGCAGTAGACTGTCTGTTCTTTGCTGAGCATTGTCATGAAAGGAGTGAGGGCTCTACTGGTCATTATTGTCAGGCGTCACAGTGGGATTTTTACAGCTGGCTTTCTCCACCCTCTACCCACGCTGGAGAAGGCTGCTGTCCGACCCATTTGTCTTCCCTCTGACTGCATACTCCACATCCCACCAACTAGACTGCAAACTCCTTTTCGGGGAGGCACCAGTATTATTAACACTGAATTCATTAGATTTTCCATCACGGTATCAGTCTTTTCAAAATGAATACTTTTCAGTATATATCTGACTATAAAAATGACAGAAACAGGTCTTTTATGAACAAATTAAAAATAATAATATAAAAATATAAATGGGAGTAGCACTGGAAATTCCTGACGACAAAATAAGTTATCCAGAGAAACACTGGATGATCTATTGACTGTAAACAAACACTTGTAAATGGGCACTTTTAAAATTCATAATTTAGGCAGAGGTTACAACAAATTTTATTCTAAAAACAAAGAGAATATTTTATAATTAAATATTTCCAGCTGGACTAACATTTAGTTTTATTAATAACTGATGAGATACAAAATATTCATTCAGTTTCTTAAATGGCTCAATTTATATTTTTTCTATGAAACAATGTTTATAAATTTACCAGCTGAAATTCACCAATTGTCTGTAATTTTCACAGTTATGTATCAGCATGAAATAAAGTCCTTCTTGATATAAAATTCAATTTTAAAATTCTTAATGTGACTTCACAAGGACGAACTAAGATTAACTCACCAAACCACTAATGATACAGTGACCCTTTCTTTATCACCCAAGGTAGAACAACCTTCAGATTACCCCAGAACTAGAATGTGGATCCCAAGTGGGCGATTCAGCTCATGTTCTCTTTTGAGTCATGGGAAATGAATTTGTCACCCAACCTTGCCAGTCGTGCATCAGGGGATCTTGTAGGCTCTTTGCCACTTTCAACTCTTCTACCCCCTCGTACAGGTTCAGGAATCATGACTCTCAGACAAGGATAATCAGCACAAACTATTTGGGTGAAAGGGCAATTTAGTCTACTCTTGCAGCCAAGTGACACAGAATAAACAAGTTGGTTTACATGACTGTTAGTTTCTTTGAGGGCAAAGTTAGGGATTTCAGTTTAAACAAACAGCCTTGTCAGGAGTTTGACATAACTCTTGGAAATCAAACTGCATAACTAACAAATGTGTAAACAAAACCTTGCAGCCAATCTCAGATGCAGAATTTTACTTCTTTAAGTTTGCAGAAAATTTACAGGTTAAAAAGGGGGGATTGTATAATAATGTATTCTCTCTTCATCCCCTAGAACTGTATTTTCCCCATTTCCTCAGAAGATTGTGTGTATTGTAGCATGCAGAGGTGGGCAGGGAAGGTTCGGTGTGAGCCAGAGGTGATGGGCAGATGCCAACTGCCATCTGTGGGGAAAGTGGCTCCAGCCAGCTACTTTTCTTACCAGAGATTCTAGACCGCACCAGGCAGCTTCACAAAGTTAGATACTGCAAACCAACACATGGAATTATGCAAATGAATAACTTAAATGGATTTAGTCAACTTGTCATTCTTTTCATAATATTTTCCACCTGAATTCTATCTCAGCAGTTCTCAAATCAGAAAAATTAGTACAGGGCAGTAGTTTCCAAACTTTTCTTCATCAGCTTTTATATCAACTGAAAAGTTAAAATTTATGGATTACCCCAGGAAACAGTCATTTATATTTTTAGCATTTTTTTTATTTTAAAAATAAAAGGAGGAAAACATTAACAGAAAGACATTTTACAAAATAGCAAAAGAACAGTACAGACAATACAGAGTTACAAACAAAGTGGTAGAAAATCAACAATGCTTCTTATATTACATATTGATATCTTCAAAGTGGTTTCTCATGAAAACAGATAGAGATGTACAATATTGATCAATCAAGGACTCATTGACAGTTTCTTTCAGCAAAGAAATAGAAGACAGTAGAACAACTATGTTAACTATCCTATATATACACACATACAAAATTTCTCCTTCTTTCCCTTCTCTTTTCCCACATCCCAGGTGCCCTTTACCCTTGAGTGTTTTCCTATCATTTCACACTACCTATCACACCTCCTAGTTTAAATTAACTCTTTCAGAATACACTAGTGAAATAATGCGGTGCTTTCACATGCAGGTCTGATTTATTTCACTTATGAGTATGGTCTCTAGTTGTGACCATTTACCTATGAAAGCCTCGAGTTTATCTGTCTTTATAGCTGTGTAATATTCCATTATATAAAAGCACCACAATTTTCTAATCCAGTCCTCAGTGGATGGACATTTAGGTTGCTTCCACAATTTAGCAATTACAAATTGTACTGCTATTAGGTGCACATATATTGCTGTGATGTGATGTTTTTAGTTCTTCTGGGAAAATACCCAGAAGGGGAATAGCTGGGCTGAATGGGACCTCTACACCTAGTTTTCGGAGGAATCTCCAAACGGATTTCCACAGTGGTTTCATCAGTCTGCATTCCCACCAGCAGTGGAGAAGGGTTCCTATTTCTCCACAGCTTCGTCAGCATTTGTTATTGGTTGATTTCTTAATGCTAGCCATTCTTACTGGGGTAAGGTGCAATCTCAATGTTGTTTTAATTTGCATTTCTCGAATGACTAATGATGTTGAACATTTTCTCATGTATTTATTTGCCATTTGTATTTCTTCATCTGAGAAGTGTGTATTCATCTCAGCTACCCATTTTTGGACTGGGTCCTTGAATTTGGAAGGGGGTGATATTTTTTAATTCTTTATATGTTCTAGATAGAAGTCCTTTGTCTGAGGGACAGTCAGCTAAAATTTTTTCTAAGTTTGTGAGTTTTCTTTTTACTCTGCTGGTGATTTCTTTAGATGTACAGAAACTTGTCAGTAGGATGAGATCCCAGTTATTGATTTTTTGAAGTGTTTCACATGCAGTTTGGTTTTTGTTCATGAACTCTCTGCCTACCCCTATGTCTTCAAGGTTTTTACCTACTTTCTCTTCCAATAGATTTAGTGCTTCTCTTTTAATATTGAGATCTGTGAACCATTTTGACTTGAGTTTGGTGCATGGTGACAAACTTGGGTCTATTTTCAGTCTTTGGAGGTGGCAAGCCAATTTTTCCAGTACCATTTATTAAAGAGGCTATCGTTCTTCCAGTGAGTTTGTTTGGCCCCTTTATCAAAGATTAGGTGGCTGAGTGTGTTTTAGGTTGTAGCTGTTTCTTCCAGTCAGTTCCATTGATCCTCAGGTCTGTTTTTTAGCCAGTACCAGGTTGATTTTTTGACAGTAGCTTTGTAGTATAATTTCAGGTCAGGGATTATGATTCCACCTGACTTATCCTTGTTGCCCAGGGTTGCTTTTGTTATTCTGGGTCTCTTGTGGTTCCAGGTGAATTTTAGGAATGTTTTCTCTAGATCTGTGAGGTCTGCTAATGGTAGAATTTCTTGGACGTTATTGTGAAAGGTATGGTTTCCTTAATTTCTCTCTCAGTCTGTTTGATGTTTGTATATAGGAATGCTATTGATTTTTTGGTGTTGACTTTGTATCCAGCTACACTGTTGAATCTGTTGATTAATTCAGTGTGTATTCTTGTGGAGTTTCTGGAGTGTTCCATGGAAAGTATCATGCCATCTGCAAATAGTGATAGTTTTACTTCCTCCTTTCCTATCCTTATTCCTTTTATTTCTCTCTCTTGTATAATTGCTCGGGCTAATGGTTCCAGAACTATATTGAACAGCAGTGGTGACAGCAGACATCCTTGTCTTGTTCCCAGTTTGAAAGTAAAAGCTTTCAGGTTTTGTCCATTTGAAATGATGTAGGCTGTTGGATTGTCATATATGGCTTTAATCAGGTTAAGGTAAAGATCATCTATTCCTATTTTCTGTAGAGTTTTTATCATGAATGCATGTTGGACTTTGTCAAAAGGTTTCTCTGCATCTGTTGAGATGATCATGTGGTTTTTGTTTTTGCTCCATTGATACGACATATAACATTTATAGATTTGTGAATAGTGAACCAACCCTGCCTTCCTGGAGTGAATCTGACTTGGTCGTGATATATGATTTTCTTGATGATTTGCTGCATTCTATTTGCCAGTATTTTGTTGAGTATCTTTGCATCTATATTCATTAGGGAGATTGGTCTGTAGTTTTCCTTCTTGGTTGGGTCTTTCTCTGATTTTGGTATCAGTATGATGCTTGCCTCCAGAAATGAGTTAGGGAGAATTGCTTCCTTTTAAATTTCATTGAATAGTTTGAGGAGGGTTGGTTTTCAATCTTCTCTGAATTTCTTGTAAAATTCTGCTGTGAATCCATCACGGCCTGGGCTTTTCTTGGTAGGTAGGTTTTTAATCATGCTTTCAATCTCATTAGTTGATATTGGGTTGTTCAGGATTTTTATATCTTCTTGACTCAACCTTGGTAATTTGTACATATCTAGCAATCTGTCCATTTCTTCTGAGTTTTCTATCCTATGGTAGTAAAGATTTTCTAGGGAGGTATTGATGATCTTCTGAATTTCTGTGGAATCTCTAGTAATTTCATCCTTTTCATTCCTTATTCCATGAATCTGAGTTCTTTCCTTCCTTTTTTTGATAAGGTTGGCTAGGGCATTATCAATTTTATTTATTCTTTCAAAGAACCAGCTCTTTGATTAGTTTATTTTTTGGAGGATTTCCTTTGTCTCAATTGCATTAATTTCTGCCCTAATCTTTATATTCTTCTCCCTTCTTCGGGCTTGGGCTTGACTTGTTTGTCTTTTTCTAAAAGTTTGAGATGCAGCGTTAGGCTACTTATTTGTTCTCTTTCTGTTTTCCTTATGTGTGAATTCACCACTATAAATTTACCTGCTTTCATTGCATCCCACAGAGTCCGGTAAGTTGTATTTACATTTTCATTGGTTTGTAGGTATTTTTTAATTTCCTCTTGAATTTCTTCTGTGACCCATTGGTTGTTCAGGAGGTTGTTATTTAATTTCCAAGTGTTTATGGAGTTTTTGGAGTTCCTTCTGTCATTAATTTCCAATTTCATTGCATTGTGGTCAGATAATATGCACAGGATATTTTCATTTCTTTTGCATTTTGGAAGGTATCCTCTATGGGCTAAGATGTGGTCTATTTTAGAGAAAGACCCATGTGCTGCTGAGAAAAATGTGTATTCTGATGTTGTGGGGTGGAACACTCTGTAGACATCTACTAAGTCCATTTGTTCACAGCTTTGGTTCAAATCTGTTATTTCCTTGCTGATTTTTTGTCCAGTTGACCTATCTCTTTGTGTCAATGGGGTGTTGAGATCCCCTGTTACAATAGTGTTATTAATTATATGGATTTTCATGCCTGTTAAGATTTGTCTTATATAATTTGGAGCTTCAATATTTGGTGCATACATGTTTATGATTGTTATGTTCTCCTATTGCAGTTTTCCCCTGACTAGTATGTAGTGACCTTCTTTATTTCTTTTGATTGTTGTCAGTTTGAAGTTTACATTGTCTGCAAACAGAATAGCTACACCTGCTTTTTTTGGGTTCCTGTTGCATGGAGGATTTTTATCCATCCTTTGACTTTTAGTCTATAGATTTCCTTTTGAATAAACTGTGTTTCCTATATAAAGTATATCATTGGATTTTGTTTCCTAATCCACTGTGCCAGTCTGTTTCTTTTGACTGGAGAATTGAGGCCATTTACATTTATAGTTATAACTGATATGTGTTGATTTATCATTGTCATGTTATTTACTTGTGTTGGTTTCCTACTTTTTCTACCTGTTTACTTGCTTGCTCTTCTTGATGGTTCTTTCTACTGTTGTTCTTGAAATTGTCGTCAGATTTTTCTCTGTCTAGACTATCTTTTAGTACTCTTTGTAATGCTGGTTTGGCACTCATGATGTTCTTCAATTGTTCTTTGTCATGGAAATATTTTATTTCTCTGTTGAATTTGAGGGATAGTTTGTCAGGGTACTTCAGTCTTGGTTGGAAGCTGTTTTGTCTCAGGACCTGTGATACTTTGCTCCAAGCTCTCCTCAATTGGATGGTTTGTGCTGAGAAGTCTGCCATGATTCTGATGGGCTTTCCTTTATAGGTAATCTGTTTCTTTTCTCTAGTAGCTTTTAATATTCTGTTCTTTCGCTGGAGATCTGGAAACTTGACTATTTTATGTCTGGGTGTAGTTTTATTTTGGTTGTGGTTGGTTGGAGCTTTGTATGCCTCATTTACCTATATATCAGATTCTGTATCCATACTTGGGACACTTTCTGCTATTATTTCTGCAAATATTCTTTTCACGTCAGTTGTATTGCCTCCTGCTGTTACATTGACTCCTATTAGTCATACATTATTCCTCTTTGCCTCGTCTTGCAGCTGTTGAATTGATTTTTCCTGGATGTTTGTTGATTTTACGAGATCCTTTCTTTCACAGTTGCTAACTGCCATGTTGTCTTCAAAGTCTGAGATTCTATCTTCAGCTTCATTCAAGTGGTTTTGGTAGCTTTCAATGGCAGCTTTGTTTTCCTGGAAGTCTCTTTGAATCTGGTTCATGCATTCTAAGTCCTTTTTTTAGTTTTCATTTAATGCTTCCATCCATTGCCTTTGTTATTCTATTTTCTTATATGTTTCTTCTTCAGACTTTTTGAGCAGTTCTTTCATTATTATTGTCATTTCATTTTTTGCCTGAGAGATTATTTCTGATCTTATCTCTTCTATGGCCTTGTGGAGTTGTTTCTTTACTTCCATTGCAATCATTTCAGCTATTTCAGGCATGTGTTCACCAAGTTCTCCCATGTCAATGTCACCTGAACTTGTTCTGAATGAGGTGGAGTGCTGGGATTGCGTTTTAGTCTTTCGTTTTGTCATGTTTGATACCAGATACAGAAAGCTCCATTTCCCTCTTCAGTGGCTGCACAGTAAAGGCTGCTAGTGTCCCTAGTTTTCCTCTTGGTCAGGTTTGCCCCTCAGTGTCTGCTGAGAAGCACTACTTAGTCAGGGATTTTCTGGCAGTTGTTGATTTGTCTCTAGTTATCCCCATTCTCATAGATGGCATTGGTGTCAGTTGATGGCTGGCCATCTGATCCAGCATCCCCTTGCAGTTCAGGGCACATGCACGGCCCAGACTCAGGTTGCACTGGTGTGACAATCCCTGTCCAGTGGTCCTTTGTCTCCAGGCAGTTCAGGATACAGGCAAAATGCAGACACGAACTGCAGGTTCAACAGTTTGTGAACCACCTGATTATGTGTCTCCAGTCAGTTCAGGATGCATACAGGAACAAGATGCAGGCAAGACTGACAGCAATCACAGACTGACCGTGCCTGCAATCCCCCAGGGGGTCCAGGCACAATAAAGCATAGAGTCGAACTGCAGAATCAGCAGGTCTTGGAGTGCTTGCTCACTCCTTGCAGGGCACACACAGGGAGGGCCCACACACGAATGGTGAGAGCATTCCTCTGGCCTTCTGAGTGAGGACCTCCTGTCTGCTGCAGGTGGTTGGAGGGCAGAGACTCAGACTGTAATGGCAGTGGGGTAATGGGTCGCCCACTCTGCCCCCCGGAAGTAGATGGGAGATACCTGGCTCTCTCCATGAGTTTCAGCTGGGAACTGTAGTGGTGGGAGCAAGTTGCAGCCTGCCTGGTTCTGCTCCTTAGTCAGTTCAGGATGTGCCTATTTTTAGCATTTATCAAGAGAATATTTTATTTTATGGTGGAGGAAAATAAAATAAATTGCAGGCTAGAAACAGAACATATCCCAGTGTGACTCATTTTTAGTGTATGTGCTGATGAAGTGAGCACTATTCCAGTATGACTTTGCCCTTTGACTTCAGCATGAGTTACTTCGTATCTAGATAAAGGCATAGGCAGATATGGACAGACTTCAAGATACCCTTTCCCACATTTCTGCAAGTGTGCTCACAGCATTGCTCAGTAGCACTGTGTTCCCACTTTAGGGACGTTGAATGATCTTGCTGTCCCAGAGGGTCTTTTACAAGGAGGCTGGTGATGCCCTGCACTTGAATCAAGATACTATGTACTCACTTAAGCAGTTAAATGAGTCTTTTCTATCAACAGATGAGTGCAGATATTCCCCAGATCATTGAAAAGCACTGCAAAAAACTCTCAGGGAAAGGAACTCTGGATGGGCAAGTTGTCAAGGTTTGCCCCCACCCGGGGACGCTGACAGGCTTGTGCGACTCACAGAGGCACCGAGGACCACTGGGCTTTTAGTAAACAGGCAACAGGGAATGGTGGGAAATAAGACTCCCCACAAGCAGAAGGAAAAACAAGTAGGTGAAGTTTGTCATTTATGCCTCTCACCTTCTCTTATGCCACCATTCTGTCCCACACTGGGTCTGTTTTTTCTCCTCAGTAGGTTTTATACACACACACATGAATGCATGCACACAGCTCACATGCACACGCATGCTGCGTCCACACACATGTACGCCGAGTCCCCAGGTTTTTATATTCAATTTCACACTATATCGACTAAAGAAAATGGATAATGCTCTATACTGTAGAATGTATATACTTTCATTTTAATAGAAAACGTTTGACCACTCAAAACCCTTTCCAACAAAGAACTTACTAATCCCAGAAGCTGGTGATTAATGGAGAAAATGTGGAGCCCACCAAAGCATTCTGGGCCTTTCCTGCCAACCTTCACTTACGTCCTGTGGCAAAATTCCTCACCGCAGGCTTCAGTCTCTGCTATGACGTCCCAGTCAGTTTTATCAAGTGAATTTCACACAGTGCTCCTTAACTCATATTGTATACTCAGTGCTTGTTGAAAGGGGGAGAGAGCCTTGAAGAAGAAGATAATCTAAAATTATAGTATTCAACATTTAATTATATATATGTATATATTTTAAGACAATAAAATTATAATTTGAAATAATTTACAAAGTTTCAGTTTTGTGAAATTTTTTCTTAAAATATTTTTGAAATGTCAATTTCTAATTTAAGTCTATATATTCAGAAAAAATTTTGTTTGTTCCAAATGAAGAAAGCCATCAAATATTGATCACTTACTCTAAAGGAAGCAAGGATTTATAGTCTTCTTCTTAAACTATAATTATTTAACAAAGATAGAGTAAACAGCTCATAACGTTTAAATGTCCACAAATTATTTCACTAATCAAGTTCAATGATCATCCACTCTTTAGCTTCTGTCTGTGGATGTGAACAGCCTATTCGGGACCTTAAAAATGTCTCACCCCGACCTCTATGTCTGTAGTTTGTAGATTTGACCACCAGAGGGCAATAAAGAATTTGACTGGAGTACATAGGAAGAAAATGGGAAAAAATTAAGGTGGAGTCTGAAAAGTCAGCAGCACACTGCACAGGTCAATTTTTATGCCAAAGAAAGCAATTTCAAAAGCGGGTAGAAAACAAGTAGGTAGGTACTCACATCTTAAAATTTCACCTCCATAGAATCTACTCATGACTGAAAACTTGTAGAAAAAGTAGCTTTCTGTGACTCAGTGAGATTACCATTACCGTTATTAAAAGTAGAATGCATTCTTTTATGATGCTCACATGCATAGGAAAACTACACATCCAGGAGAATGGTTAAACTCTGAGTGACATATGAAAATGAATCTTCCAATGGAAAAAGCATGAGGTCTATGAGGAACAGTTCGTGCTGCGGTATCATGGATGCATACACAAGAAGCCTAAGAAACACAGAAATCACTTCTAGGAAGTCATGTGAGGTAGAAGAGAAAACGTGAGTGAGGAAGAACAGAGATGGTTTTCAGTATTTTTATTTCTTAAGTGAATTTGCTTTCAGGAATGCAAGGAAGCAGCAGCTCTTAGATAGCTATCCCAGCGGAGCAAAGAGATCGAGGACTCTACTCCAGCCTGTCCAGTGTTCCAGCATCTGCAGTAATGCCAGTGAAATACAGCTAAGTCACCAGAACTGCCAACATCCTTTCTGCAAAGAGTCCTCAAACACATCCCTTAATGTAAGTGTTAATAAAACTATTTTATTTTCTTTAGTTGAATCAAATAACATGTAATATTCAAATCTCAAAGATATAAACTATTCCAGCTTCTACAAGTATAATTTAGAAGATGCACCGCACAAAAGGAAATCAGGGTTATAATGCTTTGCAGATTTCATAATTAATGCTTAATCATACTTAGATGAAAAGCATTATCTAATCAAATGTGACAGGGAGTTTCCTAGTTGCTACTTAGTTTTAATAATCATAGAGAAAATGTTTTCATCACAAATGTTTTCCTTATAATGTGTTTCAGTCTTATTGGCTTTATTATTTACATGAAAATTAGCTCTTTTAATGTGGAAACCTGCTAGAATTTGTCTCATACCTCTGCCATGCTTACCTTAAATTAATAGTAAATTCTGAAAGGGGGAAATTTTGTGGGAGACAGTCAGACAAGGAAGGGGCAGGCAACACTGAACCACTGACACATGCCAAGAGTACATAACCGAACAGAAAGGTGACGACCATGGTCTGATACAAGGCTTAATTTTTTAGACCCTAAATCATAATTCCTAAAAGATTCATTTTCCTGTTAAAAGGGTATTTATTGTAACTGAGCTTCATCATTTCTTAGTAAACCTAAAGTAATATTTAATGCATCCTCTCAACCTAATCAGACCTAATGGGAACAAAAAGCAAGTATTAATAAATCAAAGTGTATCAGTCAGGTTTACTAGAGAAACAGATATAACACAAGATATAAAAATGTACAAGAAATTACAAGTTCAGCTTATGCTGGCCAGCCACAGAGCTGGATGAGGAAGTGTGCAGAGGGGTCTGCACACCGGATGTTGAAGAGCCCAACCCCAGGCTTGGAGATCACTACAGTGTCCGTGGAAGTCCATATCAGAGGGCTGATGGGTCTGCAACAGAATGCTGAGGAATCTACAATGAAGACCGGAGAGCCTACACCAGAAGGTTGAAGAGTCCCAGGCAGAAGCCGAACAGTTTACACCGGAAGCCAGGAAATGACCAAGCTGAAGGCGAAGACAGGAGCTCCTCTGAAGAACCAGCAGCCAGTCCTTCCTCAATTCCTTTTTTTATGCAGTCTACCCTCTTTGGGGAGGTGGGGGTGGTCCTCTACACCCACATCCTCTGCATGCCTTCCTCTTGCATGGACTCAGGATGAATACAAAGTAAGCACCCTGGCTGCCTGCTGAGTTGTATAGTTAACCTTCTAAACTCATCAAATAGACACAATAAACAACATTCCAGAAAGGTAAGGGCATGTCCTTTTCACCCCAAGATGCAGAACTGCTGAGTCACTTAGCCAAACCTCTAGACTCCCCATGTTGACACAATGTATCAACTATAGCACAAGGCTTACATGTGCTGATAGTAGAAAAGAGGTAACAGAACTTTCCCTGAAACCAATAGAATTTGAGGACCTGGATCCCCCCAGCCCCCGTGCAGGTGTGACTTGGGAAGTGGTTCAGCCACAAGGTCCTGCTCAATCCCATCACAGACCACACCCTGTGACCTTCTCCTTAGCGAGGTTAGCAAGGCATACACAAAGTATACAACCAGACACTTAAGGAACTGACTTTTAAAAAGTGCCCCAATAATTCTTTAAACTACACTGCTAAGGCTAACCACATAAATAATTCAACCATATTTTCAAAAACTTAATGATCCATTTTATAATAAGTAGTAGAAGTCTGCCTGGATTACTAATAGAAATAACAAGAGGGAGAAATTCTAATTGTAACATGACAATTGTTTTTTGGGTTCAGGTTCGAGGGACTCATCAATGCCATGGTGATTGAACTGCATCCCTAAAAAGATCTATTGAAGCCTAACCCTCAGTACCTCAGCATGTGACCCATGGAAATACTGCTGATTTTAATTGTAATTATTTAACATGAGAGGCATAGGTGAGCCCTTGATCCAGTGTGACTGGTGTCCATACAATAGAAGACAGAAGCTTCTATACATGAGTAGACATGATACATAGGAAGAACTTCCTGTGACAACAGAAGAGACTGGGGTGGTGCACCTACAAGCCAAGGAATGTTAGGGACCATGTCCACGCCAGCAAACAGAAGAGGGAAGGAGGACTCCTATCCTGAGGCTTCAGAGAGAATATGGCCCTCTCAACTGCATGATTTTGAACCTTTTGCCTCCCTAACTATGACAGAAGAACTTTCCCTGCTGTTATGAGGCGCACAGAGAAGAAAGCTCCCAGAGCCTCAGGCATGCATCCTCCCGAGACCCTAAACTTTATTTTATTCATCTTAACTCATGGTCTTTCTAACATAAAGATCTTCCTTGTAGAAAAAGTAACTTCCCCTGTTATTTTAAGTAACAGTTCAAATTGTTACTATTTAGTTCATTCTTTGTTTTAAAATATTATCCATTGGTCCCTAATAATATTAAACTGTAGCTCTTATGCAATTTTCTCTTCTCTATATGCTATATTTTCTCTTTCTCTACTGTTATAACTCAGTAGAGTTATAAAAAATTCACTGTTAAAACAGTACTCAGGGTCTGGTTTACATGACCATGTAAATATTTTTCATTATTGAATCACATGGGGAAATATTATATTTATTTTTATAAACTTCTTTTGCAAAGCCTTAATAATTTCCAAATTTTCATGGTCTCTCTGCTTAGTTTTCTCATTTAATATAATTTAAATATTCTTAGTTTCTCTATTATAACTAAAAAACTTCCTCTAAATACAAATAGAACAGAAAGCAAAGATTTTTAGAAAATACTTGGGGTTTGAAAATGTCTCAAATTCACCTTCACACATAATTCGTGCCTTGGAAATTTAGATTAAAATTACTTTCCTTCAGAAAAATAATTTTTCATTTTCTCTTGGTTTCAAGTGGTGCTGCTGAGAAATCAAATCCATTCTTACGACTATCATTTTTTTATATGCATAGGTCTCCCTGGCCTTCCTCCAAAAGCTGTATGTCTTTGGCATCTCCGCTTTACCCCTACAGTTCTAACGTTCTACAATAATATACATGTGTGAATTTTTTAACTTGTTGTATTTAGGTCTCATTCAACTCTTTATATCTAGAAATCCATGCACTTCACTTCTGGAAATTGTCTTGTATTATTTCTTTAATAATGTTTTCTGTGGTTTTGTTTTGGTTTAAGTAGGAACTGTTCTCCAGAGGCTGGTGTACTGAGGGCTTGAGCACCAGTGCAGCAGCATTCAGAGGTGGGGGTCAGAGGAGTGACTGCATCTTGTGGCCTCTGCTCTTGCCCACTGCTGACTTCATAGCTGACCGTGGTACTGGGAGGTGTGGCCCCGGTGGAGGAAGTAGCTCACAGAGGGTGAGCCTTTCAAGGGTTTATGCTGTCCTCAGTCCCCTCCTCTCTTCTGGCTTTTTTCCCCACTCCCTCTGTTTCTGGCCATCATAGCATAAGCCATGACATTTCTGCCTTTAGACTAGCCATCCATGGACTGTATCCTCTGAAACTGTGAGGCCAAATAAATCTTCTCTGCTTTAAGTTATGATTACAGAATATGTGACTATGTATAAGTGCATTACTGCTTGAAAACGGCAGCACTGTTGAGTCATGAGCAGGTGGATATGGGATATTTTATTGTATTTAAGCCATATCAGTAAGTCTCTTCTTGGACAGTGAGTCTACTCATGGAAGAACCATCTATTTTTCTGCACAGAAGAACATAAGCTTGGCCAAGACATCTGGGAGAATAAACAGTGAGCACATTATGCAGACTTTAACTCAATCCTCTGCATTTGGCAAATTACCTCATACTCACTTTCAGACCTGCAAGTATCTCAGAATTCAGTTTTTCTGGCTTAACTTTCCCAAAGAAACTAGCAGGCTTCTGCTGGAATAAGAAAAGGGAAATTATTTTGTTGTTTATTTTGGGCTGGAAGTAGATGATATATCTGCTCCTTAAACAAACTTTCAAATAATAGCACTGGCTTGCAAGTCCACTGTAGACATCTATTTTAAGACCCTCCCAATTGTGAGACTTTCCAAAGGTTTGAGAAAAAAGAGCCAAGCTCTTGGTGACTTGCCTTTGAGAAGTCTTTATAAACTGATCAAAACAAACATTTCATGAAGACTTCCACATTCCATCTTCAGCTAGTTTGCTGGCATGCATTATCTATTATAATCTTCCCTTTAACTATTTTGTCTTTGTGCGTTTATGCCAGTTCTACTGCATTGCTCTTATTTTACCATAGTTATCATACCATGGAATTACCTACCAGATGCCAAGGTGCATAGAGTAGTAAAAGTGGAGATGGCTTTTCATCAGCATATTCATTCTTACTACAGACCTAATTCAAGAATCATAAAAAGCATAATTTTCTACATGAGACATTGAAAACAATTCTAGATAATAATATTCAAAAGGCATATTTAAAAATTAAGATGATGGACACAGATTATTTGGATTCTGATTACAGCTCTAAAAACAAAGGAAAAGTTACTTAATTACTTACTACCTTAGTTCCCTTTTCTGCTAACTGGAAATAATAAGATAAAATTCTTATAACTAAATGAGTTAATACATGTGAGACACTCGGGAGATTGTCATGAGTTCAGAGTATGCCAGTGAGCTATTACTCTTTCAGATCTTATTACCAGACATAAACGCTCAGTGGAGCTTTTGTACTTAGTTACTTAGATCTGTTAGTCTTACTCCTCTGTTTTTTACAAGGGTCAGAGATCAACATTTCCAAATAAAATTAATGACTCAAGGACCTCTTTTCTAAATGAATATTACCTCTTTTGAACTTTTAGAGATGACAAGTTTTTAGACAGCACTCCATCTCTCATCAGTTTCCATAAAGTAAGAAAAGATCAACAGTGTAGAGATTTACTACCCTACTGGTAAGGATTACAAGGAAAAATGGCTACATTAAGTTTTTAGTGTTTTTCTAAGTTGGAAATTTTTTCTCAAAATATTTTAAACCATGGACACAAATTTTTATAAACAAAACACAGAAAAGGTAAAAATAATAATAACCAAAACAATCATAGAATAAGGTGAGCATTATATTAAAGGGTCTAGTGTTTTAGCGGCCAGGCGACATCCCTGGTTGTATTAGCTCTCATATCTGAGACAGAGTATAAAACTCCTACAACACAAAGGAGGAAAGTTTACAATGTATGATCAGTTCGTTGCAAGGCAGATCAGTTCGTTCATGGCAGAAGGACAGGGCAGAGCAAAGCTTTCTCAGTTCATGATGGTGGCCAAGCAGGAAAAAGTGCCAGAGCAGAGAGGAAGAGGCACCAGGCGTAAACTCCAAACCCCCACCCCCTTAGCCAGGGTAGACGTACTAGGAACCACACTGCTCCAATTCCAGGGACCTTTCCTAAAGCCAATCAAATTGGAATTTTACCCCATGTGCTAAATTCCACTCCTTTGCAATTTCCTACCCAAACACATCTTAAACAATAGCTAATCTCTAAATAAAGAAAATAGCAAGTTCAGAATTCAGTCTAACATAACACAGTAAATCTCTGACTTATGGATGATTTCCATTCTGAGAATATTGTTCATACACTGGATTTGCTCATAAGCTGACCAAGTGGGTCTTGTATAGTACACCTATGAAGTTTGAAACTGGGATAGTCATAAGTTGAGGAATTACTATACACTCATCCCGAGTACAACCACCCAACTGTCCATGGCTCCTATCATTTTTCAAAAATGCAAGGCTCTACTGAGCCTCAAGTCAAACACTTAGCTGTGAACCTCTGTAAAAATCAGAACCAAGTTATACAATGCCAAGGTACAATCTCACATAGTGACCATTCTTATCCCAGAAGAGAGGCGTCAAATGATGGAAAGGGACTGGACCAAAGCAATAGTGAAACCAAGCAGGGCAAGCTTGAAGTCCTTCAGCATCAGTCTGGCAGCTGGGACCCATAATAGTTTAATGTGATTTCCAAAGGGCTTGGGTGGCCCTGTCCATGTGGCCTTGCTGATTGCAGCCCATCAGCCTTCTTTCTTGGTCCAGTCCATTCATAGTCTGCAGTTGTCCTCGGCAGATCGCCCACGTTCCTTGCACCTCTGACTTCCTGGGGTCTTCATTACACCCTTGGCTTCCTTCATGGACTGCTCTTTCAGGGGCTCCTTCCCTCACCTTTTGAAATCCAGGTGGACACTTCACAAAACCCACAACCCTTGCATTCTGCATATCGATAAAATTAGCACCACCTGGAAAATGCCAAGGCCAGGTGGCTATGGAAGCAGCAGCCAGGCCTCCTGGCACCATGAGCAATGCCCTCTAAGTGCCTGGATGGCTGAGCGTGGTGAAATGAATCCTAGGAACCAATTGCTTTGGAAACCTGTCTTCAGCGTTGGTCTCAGGGATTTTCTTCTCAAATCGAAGGTGGGTACATTTTATTCTTGAACCTGCAATGGGTGGAGTCTTGCTGATTCCTGGAATGCCTTGAAGGTATCTTTCTTCTGGTTCCTGTATGAAGTTCTTGTTTTCTTTTTCATTGTGTAATCTCTTTAGCTGCCACCTCCTTTTCACATGGTTCTTTTTGGGGACCAAAATTTAAGTTTGACAAATTTCTGTTCTCTGCCTTTTGTCCTCAATTTTCACTGTAAATCCAGCTAACCAAGGCCAATAGTACCTATGCCACAGCCTGAATGTTGGTTTGTCTTGGAAATTTCCTCCACCAGATTAGTTAGCTTACCACCAAACGTAGACAGCCTTTCTGGCCAGGCACAACACACACGACCTCCAGTCTAACTGTCAAAGAAGTCCTTATTCCTGGCTGAGACCCCCCGACCCTGGCCTTTACTCTCTGCATTCTTATCAACATTCTGGTCTTTTGCGCTCTGATCAGAATTATCCATCAGCCTCTCTCTACCTCTCTTTCAAGTATCTCCAAGCTTTTCCAAACTCTTCTCGCAAGCCAGTTCCAAGGGCTCTAGACCATAGTAAGGTACGGTCATAGCAACACCCTCACGTCTCAGTACCCATTTTCTGTATTACTCAGTTTTCTTTTTATTGAGACACATTATCAAACACTCACAGCATAAAGGAGGAGGGAAAACATTTGCTTGTGGTTTCAGCCCAGTCTCACTTCTTTCATAGTGGAACACACGAGAAAGCAAAGCTTTCTTAGTTCATGGCAGAAGGTAAGCAGAGCAGGGGAAGACAGTCAGACAAGAAGGGGCAAGGGACCAAGGCAACACCTCCATGGTCTGCAGACACACCCGGAACGCCTTCTTTTTCTGAGGATTTCCCTGTCCTGGAACTTCGATGTACCTTTTATTACCACAAGTAGCAATTTATGACTGCCTTCCTTAATTGAGCAGAAAGTTTTAACATTCATCTATCTTATAGTAAATATGTCTTTGGCTGTTTTATATGGCAGAACTACATTATACAGATATACTACATTTATCCATTCATCAGCTGATGGACATTTGGTTTGTTTTTGAGTGCAATAAATTATGTTGTTTTGAATACGTCTAGTGTAGTTATTATGTAAATATACATTTTCAATTGTCTTTACATATTACTAAATTACTAGGTCATATGATAATTCTTTATAGAATACTTTGAGCAACTATCAAAATATTTTCAGAGCATTTTCAGGTAGCATGTGATGGTTTCAAAGTCTTCAGTCACCAGCAACATTTATTTTCTGTATTTTTATCATATCTGCCCTACAGAATCTAAATGGTATTCCACTGGAGTTCTAGTTTTCATATTTTAATGATAATATTTTTCAACATCTTTCATGTACATGTTAGTGATTTTTATACATTTTTGGAGAGATGTATTCAAATACTTAAGAATTCTTTTCATTGGTACATGTCTGCAACACATAAACTTTACATTTATTTAGGGGGTTGGCACATACATAGCTTATTTTAATAATTTTCCTTATATATTCTTGATATTACTCCCCACTAGGACTACTCTGTGCATTGCACTTTTACTCTCCTAAGATGTCCGTCGATGCACAAAAGGTTTGAATTTTAATGAGTTCAGTTTATTTTTAACATTGTTTGATTATGCTTTTCCTGTCAATTTAAGAAATTCTTAATTAAAGGTTATGAAAGTTCTGCACATTATTTCCAATAATATGCAATATAGTATATAATATTATATAATGTGCTTTATAACATATGATATAAAACATATGTATATATGTATATATCTCAGATTAAGTTCTATGATTCATGTCAAATTATTGTTTCCAGATCATATATGTAGGCATACATGATTATTCTTTTGCGTGGTAGCATCCTGTCATCATTTGTTCAAAAGACTCATCTTCCCCACATTGAATTGTATTGGCAATTTTCTTGAATATCAGTTAACTATATCTGTGTGCATTTCATTCTGAACTCTGAATCTTATTCTGATTTTCACATCACCATTACAATAAGACACTTTGAGTTTAACTGTGTATTTACTTTTATCTATGAATTTGATATACTGTGTATATATATTAGCAATATCAATAAATAATCTATCACTATAATATATATTAATCTACTCACACTATTTTAATTACTAGTGCTTTGTAGTAGTTTTGAAATTGGAAGGGTTAAATCTGGAAATTTGTACGTCTTTTCCAAGATGATCTTAGTTCTTCCAGACCCTTAGTTCTTCCAGACCTTGGTTCTTCTTGCATGCCCATAAGAATTTTAAGATCAGTATTTCTTCTTAAGCAAGAA
This sequence comes from Chinchilla lanigera, assembly GCF_000276665.1. Classification (NCBI taxonomy): domain Eukaryota; kingdom Metazoa; phylum Chordata; class Mammalia; order Rodentia; family Chinchillidae; genus Chinchilla; species Chinchilla lanigera. The sequence goes on along the minus strand of NW_004955444.1, from coordinate 2,672,231 downwards.
AGTCAGCTTGGATAGTAACAATAATTGCTTTGAATCTGTAGATCAGCTGGCGGATATTATAAACAAACAGTACCATTTTTCAATCCATGAAGAAACATTGGTTTTCCATTTGTTTATGATTTTAATTATGTTCCGTGATGATCCTTTTCAGTGAACAAATCCTTCATTTCTTTTGTTAAGTTTATTATCAATTATTTTCTTTCTGATGTTATTATGGAATTTTAAAATTAACATTATTTTCAGATTGCTCACTGAGAGTGAGAAGTGTAATTGAATTTGTAGTCTACACTCTTTGATAAATGGGTCCATCAATTCTAATAGTGTAGATTCTTTAAATTCTCTGTACCTAAGATCATATTATCTAAAAATACTGATAGTTTTATCCAGGGATAGTTTTATTTATGAATTTTGATCTGAGTATGTGTGTGTGTGCGTGTATGTGTGTGCATTATGGATTTAATCCCTGGCCTTATATATGCTAAGCACACATCTCCCCTGAACTGTACCAAATCTGGAGGCCTTTAAAGTCCTTCTTTTGTTCAGTATCCTTGGCTGCAATCTCTATCACAATGTTATCAATTTTCCTGACACTTGCAAAGGACAAATTTAAGCTCCATTTATTTTCTTTAATTCTTTTTTATCATTTTTCATTTATTCCTGTTCTTATGAACATTATCTCTTTCATTTTGGTTGGTTTGTATTTATTTAGTTATTTATTTTTTAGTTTCTTAGGGCCAAAGATTAATTATTGATTTAAGATCTTTCTTATTTTCAATATAGACATTTACAGCTATAAATCTCCCTTTAAGTACTGATGCAAAATTTTCCCCTTAATGATTTCTAATTTCTTCCTATTGCTTTCAAGAAGTATACTTTATGTTCTTAATATTCTTTTAAAATTATTGAAGTTTAATTTACATCTTAGCACATGTTCTATATTTGATGATGTTCCATGTATACCTGAAAAGAAAGCATTTTCTATTGTCATTGGTTACGTTTCCTACAGAGGTTTGTTTGGTCTGGTTGGTTTATAGTACTGGTAAAGTCTTCCATTTGTTGTACATTTTCTATCTAATTCTTCTTTTATCCTCTAGTTTTCTACAAATGTTTATTTCTCCTTTTAGGTATATCTATTTTTTCCTTCAGATATTTTGTGGTTCAGTTGTTAAAGAAATACAGGTTTATAATTCTTATATGTTCTAGATGGATTAATACTTAGTTTTTGTATAATTACAGACATATATTTATTTGTTCCTAGCAAAAAGAAAATTAATCCAATAGTATATTTACCTGATATTTGCTAATCTATTCTAGTATATCTTTTTAAAAAGCTATTTTTATAATCTACCTATTTTCATCATTTTCTATTCCACTTAATATGTGTTCTAGAATCTAAAGTACAGCACTTGCACAAAGAATATATTTGTATTATTAAAGTTTTAAAAATCTATTTTAAAATTTTCTGCTCTGAGATTGGAATATTATTATCTACATTAAATGTAAACACTAGTAAGGATTAATATGTGATATTTTGCTTTATGTTTTCTGTATATCTTATGCCTTTTTTCCTCCTCTTGATCGTGTTGTAAAATCTAAAGTATGGCACTAACAAAAAGAAAATATTTACATTAAATTTTTAAGAATCTATTTTAAAATTTTATTCACTTATATTGGAATTTTAATCCTTCTACATTAAATACAATTAGTGTTTACCAGGGTTCTATATCTTATATTTTGATTTGTTTCCTATGCATGTCTTTCTGTGCTTCTTTATTGCTTTGTTTTGATATTATTTCAATATCCTCATCTCATAATATATTTTTGATTTATTTTCTTAATGCTTTTCCTAAAGATTATAATAATGTCTTAACATGTACAAGTTCTGATGAAAAACCACTTAATTTTCACCAACCTACAGAAAGCTTTCTCTCTGTTGCTTCATTCTATCTCCTGGTATTTACTGTCATAAAAATTATTTCTTTATCTAGCACATACCTGTAAATGTACAGAGGTACCTCAGCTTGCAAACCTGTTTTAGGATTTGGGGGAAGGTGACTGCATGTGCACTTATGTGGGAAAGACGTCACTGTGCTGTTTGTCACCAATACGGAGTTGGAGAATGGCAGCAAAATTTTGCAAAATGCTTCTGTTTGTGAACTGAACTGTCTGCGGACAGAAACATCCATGAGTCTAGGTACTGCTGCCTATTTCTTACTATTTTCATGTTTCTACAAATCAGAAAGGGGAGCTAGTATTACAAAAATAAATCCATACTTTAAAATTTTTACCTACATATTTACCTTTAGTGGAGCTCTTAATTTCTTCTTACAAATTCAGATTACAGTGTGCTGTCCTTTCATTTCCACGTGAAGGAATATTTTAAGGAATATTTTTAGAAATTCTTGGAGAATTAGTCTACCAGACACAAATCCTCTTAGCTTTTATTTAAAAACGTTTAAAACTTCACACTCACACTCTTCTTGGCAGCACATAAAACTTTCTCCAAAATAGACCACATACTAGTCAACAGAGTACAGTTAAATAAATCTAAAATAATCAAAATTACATAGTGCAAATTATCATATAATTACATAATGGGAAAAGAACCCACAGCAATGATACAAACACATGCAAATTAAATAATATCCTCTTGAACAATCAATAAGATATGGAATAAATCAAGGAAGAAATAAGACAGTTCCCAGAACCAAAGAGTAAGACCAATACAACACACCCGGACATATGGCAAACAATGAACCCAGTTCTAGGAGGGAAGTTCATGGATGGGAATGCCCACGTGTTTTGGTTACTTTTCTGTCATTGCTGAGACAAAATACCTGATGCCCGAAATTAAGAAGGAAAGGTTTATTTAGCTCATAGTCTGTGGAGGTTTCAGTCCATACTCAGCTGTCTCCAAGGCAGAGTGGCACATGGCAGAGGGCAACAGTTCATGGTGGCAGGAAAACAGCAAAAGCAACAAAAGCAAAGGGAGATGAGCCAGCTGCAAGCAGCCTCTTTTCCTCCCTTACACTGTGTGCAAACTACCCACCTCGGGGGCGGGGGTGGGTGTAGCACTCACAACCATAATTCAAACATTGGACCATGAATCAATCAAATATCTAGAAGCCCACCCCATGACTGCATGAGGATTTGGGGGGACATCCAGACACAAGCCATAACACCACATCAAAAAAATAAGTGAACTGAAATAAATGACATAATGATGTACCTCCAGGTCCTAGAAAAACAAGAAAACTCCAAATCCAAAGCTAGTACAGGAAGGAAATTACAAAAGATCAGAACAAAAATCAGTGAAATTGAGACTAAAAAATATAAAGAAAATGAATTGGAGAGCAGGTTCTTCAAAAGAATAAAATAAACAAATCCTTATCCAACTGTAACAAAAAAGACTGAAATGAATGCAACTAGAAATGAAAAGGGTGAAATCACAACAGATACTCCTGAAATTCAGATGATTATTAGCAATTCACAAATCTGTACACCAAAAGAAATGAAGTATTTAGAAGAAATGGATAGATCCCTTGATTCTTATGAATTATCATACTGAACCAAGAAGATATAAAAACCCCTTAAGGTGGAAAAACAGCAATTAAATTGAAATAGTAATTAATAAAAAAGAACTGCTTAGTAAAAAAAAGCCCAGATCTAGACAGATTCAAGACTGGATTTTACAAGAATGTCATGGAAGAGCTAACACCAGCAATCTTCAAGCTCTTTAAGGAAATGGAAGAGGAGTACTCCCACCCCTGGAGTGAAACATTACCCTGACAAGGATCCAACCAAAAAGGAGAACTGTAGGCCAAGCTCTTCAACCATCACAGATGTACAAATAGTCAACAAATTACTGGGACACAGAATGTGACAAATCATCAAAAGATGAGCAAGTAGGCATCATCCTAAGTAATGCAGGGATGGTTCAATATATACAAGTCAATAAATGTAATATACCACATAAGTGGAACCAAGGACAAAAGTCACACAATGATCTCAATCGACACAGAAAAAAACTTTGACAAAAATCCAACATTCATTCATAAGAAAAATACCGAAGAAAATAGGTTTAAAGGGAACTTACTTCACTCTGAAAAATTCATTTGTGGTGAAACAACTGTCAATATCATATTACATGTGGAAAAGCTCCAAGCTTTCCTTCTGAAACCAGGAACAAGACAAGGAGGTCCACTGTTACCATGTTCAACAGTCAGAACATTAGCAAGAAACACCAGGCAAACAATGAAGTAAAAGGAAAGAAAGAAGTCATGTTATCATTATTTACAGACGACATGAGCTTCTGCTTAAAAAAAATTCTCAAAAGACTCCTAGATGTAATGATAACCATATTTGGTAACGCAGCAGAATACAAAGCCGGCACACAAAAATCAATAGTATTCCTGCACAGCAATAATGAACTCATTCAGAAAAACTGCCACACAATAACATAAAGAGAAAATTAAGTGCTTATGAATTAACCTAACTAAGGAACTGAAAGACCTCTACAATGAAAACTATCGACATAGAAAAGGAGATAACACACACAAAAAAGAAAATAGAGCGCTGTCCTCTGGTGCTGGAGAGGCAGAACCAATACAGTCATAACTGCCGTGCTTCCACAACTCATATGCAGATTTAATACGATCTCAAATGGAATACAAACAGCCTTCACAGAACTAGATAAAATATCTCCAAAATTCATATGAAACAAGAAGAAACCTGGAATTGCCAGAGCAATCCTGTGTAATAACAACCAAGCAGGAGGCCTCACAATCCTGAATTTGAAGCTGCGTTACAAAGACAGTAATAAAAACAGCAGCTACTGACCCCAAAACGGATAGGAGGATCAATGGCAAAGAGAGGATACAGAAATAACCCCAGGCTCATTCAGCTCCTTGGTCTTTGAATAAGGAGCTGAAAACATGCACGGAGGAACAGATTGTACTCGGGAAATCGGCTATCTGCATGCAAAATATTGAGCTTAGACCCACATCCCTCATGATGTGCTGAACCAAAATCAAAATGGATCAGATATCTACATATCAAAACAGAAACATTTACTCTCGTGGAACATAAACTAGGTAAAACACTTGAAGACATAGGCATCAGCAAGGACTCTCTGAACAGAAGTCCAACTTCCCCCCAAAATTACCAAGAATCAACATATGAGATCATAGCAAATTGAAAGTCTTATGCATAACAAAGGAAACAACCAACAAAGGGAACAGGAAACCTACAGAGTGGGAAAATGTCTTGGCCAGCTATTCCTGACAGAGGACTAATATCTAAAATATACAAAAAAACTCCAAAAATTAAATCCCCCAAAAATGAAAGACTTAGTCAAAAATGGACAAGTGCAATGCATAATCACTTTCCCAGAAGAAAAATTATAAATGGCTAAGAAATGCATGAAAAGATGTTCCTCATCTCTGGCAATTAGGGAAATGCAAATTAAAAACACTCTAAGATCCCACCTCCCCCCAGAATGAATGGCTGTCATCAAGAAATCAACCCGTCACAAATGCCGTTGAGGCTGTGGGGAAAAGGGACACTTTTAACTTGTTGTTGGGAAAGTCACCTCGGACAACCACGTGGAAACCAGGAGGGAGCACCCTCAGTAAACTAAGATCAGAATTTCCATTTGAGCCAAACATCCCCATTCTACTAACCTTGTTGAAAGAGACAAGTCATTGTATTACAGTGGCACGTGCACACCCTTCTTTATGGCAGCACCGTTGGCAATAGCTAAACCTTGGAAGTGGTTTATGCACCCACAGACAGATGAACAGGTGGAGAGAATGTGATATTTACACACAAGGAAGTACCACTCCTCCAAAAAGAAGGATAAACTTGACACATCTTAGGAGGATGGATGCACCTTGAGACTGTAATGTTAAATGAAATAAATCAGACACACAAGCTTAAATATCACAGAGCTTCTCTTACATGAGAAACCCAACATGTAAATAAAGAGCAAAATAAAGGTTAGATGATAAGAGGTTGGAAGGTGGATCTTCCTCATGTGAGAAAGGTCATAAAGATGCAGAGAAGGGAGCTGCGAGGGGGAAGGCTTGGAGGGAGAAGGCAGATGTGGCGAGGACATTTACCGACGGCTGTGAGGAAGGGAGTCGTCATGCGTGGGGAACATGCGTTGACAAAAGGAAAACCAGAGACAAAAAAGTAAGGTCAGAGATTGATGGCACAATATCCTTCTTCTAGTTTATTATTTCCCTGGTTGTGCCAGTCTTGGAAATGAAATCTAACCCTTTGCTCTCACAAAACTACGTCTTTCTTCACTGTTAGTATTTGTCATGCTTTAAATTATTATCTGATTGTCTATTTTCTTCAATAAGTTATATTTACTATAACAGACACCTCTGCCATCTTACTCTCTACTGTACATCTAGTGCTATTATAATTAGGCTTCAATGAATATTTGCTAAATGAATGAACAGTGAATGAATAAAGAAAAGTAAAACAAACATGAGGATAACTGAAATGTAGAATACAATTTAGAATGTTAAAGGCAATCTTGTATTTTGCAAAACTGTTTCATGGCTATACTTTATTCAATTTTGATATGCAAAATGCCATATACACAGAATTAACAATGTAAAGAGGATGGCCTAAGTAAATTGCCAGTTTTCTGAAACTTGGGAGAATGAAGAATCCAAGAACAAACTAAACTAACTAACTAGGTAGATGATAGATAGATGATAGATAGATAGACAGACGGTAGATAGATATAGAAATTCAGACTCTGTTCTCTAAATACACAGAGTTGCCATTATTTTAATCTAATTAGCACAATTTATTTAAATAATCCATGAGACAGAGCTCGTAGAAGAGGTACCATATTATTCATATGAGGAATTACACTGAAATTTCAGTGTGTTTTCCTAACAACAAAATTTTGTACTTAGACGATGAGATTAACATTTTCAAGAAACATTTCAATTGACACTTTTTTGCTATTTTTGCATTTTTGTTCTTATTAAAGCAACCTTTTAATGTCTTCTTTTTATATGCTAGGGATATTGCTTTTGTAAAAAATGTATAATGTTTCCCTATGGGCACACAAACATTACTACAATGTTACAATAGCAGTGCTTTAGACACAGTCTGAAAAATGTTCCGATGTGCAAGGCAGAAGCCAATGAGGCATGAAATTGCTCAGTTTTGGGCATCTTCTTATAGAAATAATGATTTATTCAAGACATTTTCTTCAAACTTTGAAACAAAAATATAAGTGCTGCTCAGTATGTCAGGATTTACATTAAAATGAATTTCTTACTCATGGGAGAGGCTTCCATTTAGTGCACTTAGAAGCTTGAAAATATCAACCACAGTTCATGGTGAACATTTCAAATATTTCTCTACCTGTCTAGGGTGGAATCAAATAGTAAGCATTGGAAAAAATAAAACAAAATCAAAGACAGAGTGGAGTTCCTCAGCATACCAACAAAAGCATTAAACAATCTGCGTCTGTACCCATGTACTTAGCTTTTCTCCGCTACGTGGAAGAAATAGCCTTTCTCTACCACACACCAGCTGGTTTGTTGACACTCATGATCTCAGCCCAATTTCCCATTCAGTGGAAACTCCCCTTTCTTCCTCCATCATCAATTTCTTCTTCTGCACTTGGCTGTTCTCCAGAATATGGAAGTGTGCTCTAGTTACAGGAAAAACTTATTTATTTTGTAAAATGTATAGTAAAGTCTCATTCTAAGGGTAATTTCTTTAAAAGCTTCCTTAATCTTTTTTCAGAGTCTGTGCTGTGTGTCTTCTAAGGAATATTTCATCACTGAAGGACACCTAAAAATCTTCTCAGGTCTCCTAAGATAGGAGACTCCCTTGATTAATCCCTAACTTGTTTCACTGTTACTTCCTGTTATTTTTAACAGTTAGGACTCACCGTATTTTATTTTATTCATTTGTTAACTCACTAGTCTTGTGTTTCCAGGAAGCAACTAGACTCTTTGAGGTGCGTCCCTTCAGCTCTTTCATTCATCACCACATCTTGAGCTTATAGAACCCTTCAGAACACAGCAGTTGCTCAATCAGTATGTACTAAATGAAAGACCCTACACCAGCCTGTTTCTCCAAAACTTCTCAGAGGCCGCCTTATCTTTGACAAAGAAGCCAAACAAGTTTACTGGAAGAAAGACAGCCTCTTTAATAAGTGGTGCTGGAAAAACTGGCTCTCCACATGCCAAAGATTAAAACTAGACCCCTGTCTGTCACCATGCACTAAACTAAAGTCAACATGGATCACAGACCTAAATTTTAAAACAGAAACACTACATCTGCTGGAAGAGAGAATTTTGGCAGAACTTTTGAAGACATAGGTGTAGGCAAAGATTTAATAAACAGAACCCCAGTCTCATAGGAAGTAATATAAAGAATAAATGACTAGAATCTCATCCTATTAAAAAGCTTTTGCACAGCAAAATACATCACCAGTAGAGTGCAAAGATAACCTAGAGTGGGGAAAAAATGAGCCACTTGTCCTTCAGACAAAGCACTTATATCTAGAACACATAAAACATTGAAAAAACCAGACCCCTCAAATTTAAAGACCCAATCCAAAAATGGGCATCTGAGATGAATACTCACTACTCAGGTGAACAGATACAAATGGTAAATAAATACATTAAAGAATGTTCAACATCACTGGCTATTAGAAAGTGTCAAATTAAAACAGAGCTGAGATTCTATCTCACTCCAGAAAGAATGGCTATTATGAAGAAATTAATGAATAACAAAAGCTGGAGGGCAAAAAGGAACTCTTTGCCACTGTTGGTGAGAGTGTAGACCAGTGCAGTCTGTGGAAATCAGTATGAGATTCCTGAAAAAACTAGGATTAGAGGTCCTATTTGATCCAGCTATTTTCCTTTTGGGTATCTTCCCAGAAGAATTAAAGACATCATACCACAGCGATATGTGGGCACCCATGTTTATAGCAGCACAGTTTGTAACAGCTAAATCTTGAAAACAACCCAAATGCCCACCAACCAAGGAATGGATAAAAATATTATAGATAGGTATGTAGATAGACAGATAGATAGATACATAGATAGATAGATGATTGATAGATAGTAGTATTATATATTATATAGAGAGAGACAGGAGTACTACTCTGCCATAAAAAGGACAGATGTGAGACATTTGTAGGTAAAGGGGTGCACCTTGAGAGCATGCTCTAAAGTGAAAGAAATGGGACTCACATGTGTGAACATCACGTTATCTCCCTGGTATGAGAAACTAAAAGAGTAAATAAGGACCAAAGTGCATAATCGATACTGTGAAATGGGAAGATATTGTTCAAAACAAAACAGGAACTTAGATGGGAAAAGGGGAAAGGAGGGAAGAGAAAAGGGAAAAAAATAAAAGCTTTGCAAATAGGGAGGGGAGGAGGGGTTGAAGGAAGGAGAGGAGATGTGGGGGGAAGGAATCTAAATATTTCATGTATGGGTCCAAATTCCCTGTGATGAATACGATCATTATGATATCTAAAATATACCAATAAACTTAATTTAAAAATGATTTCAAATGATAAAAAAGATTTTTCTGTAGAAGTAAAAAAGGATTTTGTTAAAATTTTGTGAAGAACTTTTGTAAAGCTTGAATCAAAAATGCATTTCCTTAATATAATGGAGAACTTTCCCCAAAAGAGAAACTCATCAGTGTCCGCACCCTTGAAGCAGAGTCTAACTCTCAGTTATGGTGCAAACAAAGGCAATCTTTTGTTGTACCCGTCCCTTCTTGTGTCCAGGTACCTGGTACCCATTCGACTTTGTACTTTTTCATCCAGTGTTTTCTCTTCATACAGATCTCCATTCTCTGCAATAACAGCTCATCTCAGTAATCACTCAAGTAGCTGACTACCATTAAGTGAGTGCTAGGAAGTTTGTAACCGTACTTAATATATTAATATTTATGAAAAAATTAAGATTTAGGTTTTTCCCTGACAGCTTTCGCATTTGTGTCTTAACATTTTCAAAGGAGCAAACATGTACCATTGCTTAGTAGGTGATCAGCCTATGTTTAATTCTGCAAACATCTTCATTGATTTTCAGAGAACTATTTTATTTCTTCTCTAAACAACTTTTACCATTTTTATTGTTAGGTTTATCAATTCAAGATATCAATTCAGGAAAATTATGAAAATATATAATTTTCAAAAATGATTTTTATCATCCTTATCCTTCTAAATCCTCTCTTCCTGTTTTTCTCCTACTAGCAGGACCTTTATCCACTTTTATCATCCATCCCATCATCACATAACTTTAATGCTGAAAGCACAAAAGGATTATGAATTCCCTTACATTGTCCCCAAGCTCTGAAAGCTACTACAAAAATGACCTTAATCTTCTTACTTGTATTTTCACTCATTCTGTCTCCATTGAGGAACTTACCTTGTTTCTATAGGATAAGACAGTTCCACAAACCTTTCTCTACATACAGCTTGTATGATCTTGTTAAAATTCAAATTTTCAAGCCATTCTCACAACAGGAAAACAATCACCGTGGGCTTAACACCTTACTTTCTTCCTCACACTAAAGAAACTTAACTTCTATATAAAGCGCATGATGGTTATAACATTTACTGAGCAGTTACTGCATTTTCAGGGGAAATGTTAAATATTTCATGAGTAATCTAATTTATTTCTCATAATAACACACTGCAGGAAAAAGTACTATCATAATAATTTGAAGATGAATAAAGTGAGGACAACAAGGGTTAATTGTCTTACTAACAAAGTAAGAGTGAGTCACAATAAAATGTATCACTGTTTGGAAACACAGACTAACAGAAAGGCTGTGGTACTGTTCACACATCAGAGTTTTGCAAAGAAAGTAAGTGTCAGAAATGGTCAGTGAATGTCTTAGCACATTGAACATAGTGAAAATTTGGGTACATCTGTGAATCCAGCATCTGCCCCTGTTCTTGGAAAACCTCATCTCTAAAAGGAGATAGAGGTCCCCAGCTATTTTCCCAATAGACGCTTGAGCAGATTATAATTAGAGGACGTTGTTACATGCCTTGAACTATGCATGACAACATCCAAAACCAAAAATGTTACATAAGATACTGTCCTCTGCGTTCTTTTAAAATGCCATCAGTCCACAGTTTATAGTCAGTTTGTGAATACATAAATTTTGCTCCGTTTTCTTTGGAACTATGAGGATAAAACATTAATTTATGTGGAGTAAGGCATTGAATTCATCCCAGCGTGACTGTGAGGAACACGAAGTGGCGCCCCCACACCACAGCGCATTAATGCAGCCGTCCCGAGTGCCAATGAGCAGGAATGCTTGCCTGGCTCCGGTGCACCCATGAGTCCCCGCTCACACTGCAGACAGGTTCAGAAACGACCTCTGCCATGAACGGCGATCAAAAGAGCTACTGAAATTCAACAGGGTATTGTCACTGTATCTCAGAGTGGGCCAATACTTTAATATCTAACAAAGTAAACTCAAATTCTTTTATTGTTTTCCTCCAAGGCACTAAGTGTCAGAAAATATTTTAGACATTCTTCACACTGAAGGAAAGTAAACAGTGATTAATCTATCTGTAGGCTAAGAAACTAGCATGCAGGGATTTTTTTTTGTCATTGTTGATCGCAGACCATGTAATTACAAGTAAACAGTAATAAAACAAGGCACAAGAATTCAAACACAGGATATACATTAATCATTGGTTAATTTTGGAAGTCTACCTATTGCCAGTATCTATGAATCATACACCCTTTGCACAATAGGTAAAAATATTTTTTTGTGTCACTTGAATGTCTTTTATCTTGGTAGAAAGACAAGGGTGGCTATTGATAACTGGTATGTACATGGATAGTCATTCTATAAATAGTTGGACTTTACAGTCAAAGCTGTCTGTGTAACTGAGAGCTCAGCCCAGTCTAGGGGATGAACACTGACCCTGCGTAAGCTGAAAATGGTGTAAAGATGAGCATGAAGACTCTTTTATTTCACTGTACATCATTTACCTTTAGGCACTACAAAGCCACAGGTACCTGGTCACCTACAAGTCAGTTACCAAGTAATCAGTAACTTTTCAACTTATTAATTTCTACAATATTATTATTTGAAAAGTGACCTTATTTCACTTTTACTAACTATACATTCATTTAATATAGACCGCTTAAATATGCGTTCTGAAAAAAAAAATCTTAGGGCAAATTTGTTCCTTGCAGTTTTAGATTCTGATAAATGGTCATTGAAACAGTACTCACCACAAAATGGTCAAATACAAGGGCTAGCTGTTTCTAGCTGAAAACGCCCTTACTTCCAGTAAATCTTACATTACAGGCCGACACATAGTCACGCCAACAGAACAGATTAGCACGGCAGTCTGTTTAAAGCCATATTCCTGCTGTGGAAAGTAAGAATAAAAGAAAAACGTTTCTACTAGAAGTGAAGGGCAAAAATAATGAGGTTTAAAGTTAACAATAGATAACAGCAACTCTTCAAAATAGTACATACGATGATTTATACACAGCACTGATGGAATTTAACCTGGAATAAAATACTCAGGACAATTGTCAGTATTAAAAAAGCGTTTTTTCAGCTAAAGTCTTGGAACATGATACAGATGACATGTTATTATTAAGAATCTTATTAACTGAATGTGGTCAAAAACTATCAAAGCAAATTTACACTGAAGTGCGGTGGGTTAAGTGTGAACATTTTGAGTGGCAGTGATCTGGCACTTCGTCATGTCAACATTTTCTTGGCCCAGACAGATTGTGTTAATTAAAATTTTGTTTCTTTCAAAGGACATTTTCCCAATTTAACACATTCTTAGATACATGATATCATACCTAGAACATCACCAAAATAACTTTTGCCCTATAACCTTTGACATTGAAGTTGAGCATCAGCTTTTTAGGGCAGGAAAAGGACTCTTGTATTTCCTTCTCTGCTCCATCCCTGTTGCTTAACACTATGTATACCAAGGGCCTGGCCCAAGGAAGGTGCTAAATAAAAGTCTGCAAAGAAAATGAAGAAATAAGTGCTATCATATGGTGCTAACAGCTGGTTCTTTCAAATATTTACATTTTTCAATAAAATTAACCAAAACAGATAATTGAAAGATCAGTAACAAAGATTTATGCCAAACTTCTACTCAGAAGGCAACTTCCATAAGCACAGAACAAACCTTCCTATGTCAGTACTAAGCCAAAGGTGTGCACACAGTAGAATTTTCAATACCAGAGGTGAGATAAACACATAAATGGGAAAATGGGGCTTAGCATTCCAGACATTTCCACATGGCTCACAACTAGTAAATGTGAAACCAAGGTCCTGACTTTTGGAGAAGCTCATAGATCAAGTCAGTCAAGTCTGATGGAGAGGAGTAGAAAGTGTTTAAGAACAGTTTCTTAAACACAAGGCCAGTATGACAATGACACCTTATAAAGCTATTAGGAACCCATTTGAAAATAAATCTGGCAATGTGCTCATCCTGCTCATCACTCTAACCAACTTCAACTGCGCCCTTCTCCTCAGGCTCTAGGAGAATAGCTCTCCTCTATGAAACAAGAGGAGGGAAGATCAGCCAAGACTGACAAAGGATAACAACAATTGTGTCTTATGGAAGCGTTCTGGATGGTAACACATTCCCTCACACTTCATGGACAAACATGCAGTCATGGTTATTGGCTGAACTGTGTATTCCTGAATTCATATATCAAGCTCCCAAACCCTGGGTCCGAACCTCAGAATGGGACCTTCTCTGTAAATCAGGCTTTGCATATATAATATGTTAGTATGAGGTCATACTAGAGTAGAATGGGTTCCTAATTGAATATGAGTGGAGTCTTTATAAAAGCGGGGCATGTGGGAGGCAGACATGTTCATAGGTTGGAGTTATTCTACCAAGGAACACCAGAAAATAGAAGAAAAAGGCTACAACCCACCCTTTCCTAGCACCTCAGAGGGAAAAGGGACTTTCAGTCACCTTCATCTAAAACCCTGGGTTCCCTAAGGGTGAGACAATACATTTCTGTTACTTAATTACTTGGCTTGATGTTTTCGTTAGGGCCTCCCTAAACAGTCAGAGGAACCCCCAAGGTGGTTGGAACAAAAGTATCTTTTTGGCTGTATGTCTAACTAAAAGCTTGAAAAAGGAGGAGGATTATTCTTACTGGACAACAGGCAGCTTCCTCTAAACTGTTACATTCTGAGAGAAGGTCTTGATGCTCTGTATTCTGATAAATCTGTGCTATCAGCTGTGAAAAGCACATCAGCACATTACATTTTGGCCTATTTGGAAAAAAATCTGGCAATGTAGTTATCATAGTTCACTGACAGCAAGATGTCTATTGAAAGGAACAGTCAATGCTTAAATTTTTTTCTTCTTTTTGATTTTTTGACTAATTTTGCATGTTCATATCTCATAATCTGAACGACTAGTTTGAAGACAACAATGTGCAGTATAACAACCATTGTTGAATTCCTATCATTTTGTTTAGTGAAATTCTGAATCATTTCTAATGTTCATAAAATTACTTTTATTCTCTTTAAAATAAAAAAGATGCATTGCTATTGCAAAGATTTTACATCTAAAAAGAATTGTGTGTCTTAAAATTAAAGTTGTATTATGTACGTGTACTAACTACACACAACCAAGGCAAACATTATGTAATGCAAACATGTACCAATAAAAATTATATTAGTAAAATAGCAAACAATTTATAACCATTTATTTATAACAATGCGTATGCAAGTTGTTACAAATGCTATGGTTCAATATTTCATATTCTATCATGGGAAAAATTTAGAATGACTTGTCTTCCTGCAGAATTAGAAGTATGTTATAAGATAAAGAGGATATAAATATTGGCACAGTTAAATATATAACTATGAGTCACTTATTTGATTAACCTTGTTTAAAATTGTTCCAATATATTAAGAAAATATAGTATTAGCCGTATCATATATTCCCTTTAACACAAAGTAATATTTGGTATCAGTTATTCTTACTTTTGAAAAAAACGTAATTTTTGTGCTGGTTCCATGAAAAGTTTTAATGCTCATTTCCTTGCCAAATGAAAAATAATAATGCTACTCTATTTGGTAATAATTTTTAAAATGTTCAAATAATTGAGTTTAGGAAAAAATGTAGTGTCACTAAATGCAGTAAGAAATAATATCCTTGCTTAAAAGATTGGCTTTTATTTTCCTTTTCTTTACAAACTCAGTTCCATTTACTTAAATTCTTCTCTTTCTCCAAAACTGGAAGAACTGGGGTTCTTTCTCATTAGTCCCAAGATTTAATTGTGTGTTGCTATGACAAGTTGAACTAAGAAATATATTATTGTATAATTCTATGATTTTCTAACTTTAGAGAGTCTTATCAAGGAAGTCACATTCTTCATATGTAACTCAAATCTATAAAATGCAAAGCATTCATTTCATAATTAGCTAAGAACAATGCAACAATCAGGTAACTTATACAACCAGGAGAAAAGAAAGTAAGCCAAGGCTGCCACCATAAAAATGTTGATGATTTTATATTTATGAGTCATAAATGTAGCATGATTCAGGAATTGACCTGTGATACACACCAGTTACTAGTAATAATATGAATACTGATAACCATCATAGTGTTTAGAGTGTTGCTCCATTGTATTGTAGAACATAGTAAAAATAATCTCAAGGGCATCAATAAACAGCTAAACATTAGTTTAGATAATACAGACAGGAAAGTATGAAGAGTCCAAATGTGGGTTAGTGAGGCAAAGACATGGGCTTCTCGTAAAAATTGTCATGTGTTGTGCTTTGAGTAAAGCACATTTGGGGGTAAGCAAATTCCAGAAAGAGGAATGGTGGGGGAAACAGTAGGAAAGAAACATATTTAGATAAATAGAAATCATCTGTGTTTCATTCTAATAATTTGAAATGAATGAGTCACTGTAAAACAAATCTAACCTAAAAACAAGGGAAAATGAAAGCATATCTTAAAATCTTCAGGCAGCAAGATGTCTATCTTCAGTAAAAATCTATAAGAAAAAGTCCTAAATAATAAAATTATAAGAATTTTTATTCTCAGACTTTAAAGTATCAAAAAAGTAAACCAAAACTAGAAATTACTTTTGACCCGGATCTCTCCCTTCTATGTATCTTCCCAAAATTGTAAAGGGACCATGATACTGTGATACAGGCATATTCATGTTTGTAGCAGCACAATTCCTCATAGCTAAATCTTGGATGTAGCCTACATGTCCATCAACAGAGAACTAGATAAAGAAAATGTAGTACTAACATATGGTAGAGCACCTTGAGACCATAATGTTAGGTGAAATAAATCAGACACACGAACTTAAATATCACATGACTTCTCTTACATGAGAAACCCAAATTATAAGGAAAGAGCAAAATTTTAAAAAGCTGGACAACAGGCAGTGAGGAGATGGATCTTTCTCAGAACGCCTTTGCCTCCCACTCCTCCCCCACGCACACTCAGGCTCGCAAAGAAGCTCGCTCAAATTGAGCAAAATATGGGAAGCAGGAAGCAGACACTTCCTTAGCATTTTTATATTCTTCACATCCCAGCCCTCCCAGCGTCCTACCTTGGTTTTGCTGCCGCAGTGAAGTGATAAACTTTACCGGATCAGAATCATTCTCCTTGTGCTTTGAATGTCTGCACTATTTGTCCTCTTACCAGGATCTTGAAAGATTACTGACTCCTCTGAGCCTCATTTCTTCTCATTATAATGTGGAAGCAAATGTGTTCTCTATTATTGTACAGGGAGTAAGACAAATACATACAAAGGACTGAGGTCGGTCTGATATTTAGTGAACATTCACTGATACACATTGTCCCTTGTTTCTAATTTTAAATACAGGTGTCTCTCGCCTTGCTTGCTTTTTCTTGAATCATGCATTTCTGTCTGAAATCTTGTCTTCCTCTGTCATAGTAAATTATTGGATTATTTATAGTGCTGATTTTCTCTTCTCTTAGCATTTAAGATTTACCAATCCTACTCCATTTGTAATCCAGTACATGATCATTTGCTTTCACCTCTTAAAAGCTACCACTGGGTACATACACAAAGGAAATGAAATTGGCACAACAAAGAGACACCACCAAGTCCATGCTTACTGCCCTGCTGTTGGCAATCGCTAACATATGGAATCAACCTGGAAGTTCATCAATGGATGAAGAAAGAAAAGCATGTACATATACACAGCAGAATGCTATTCAGCCACAAAAAGTATATCCTACAATTTGCAGCACAGTGGATAGGATGTGAGGACATCATGTGAGGTAAAGACAAATCTACCATAGAAAGGCATATACCACATGTGCATGAAAAAAATAATAAGTTTGACCTGCATGCAGGAGAGTGATTACCAGAGGCAGGGAATGGGAAAAGGAGTCAAAGGAGGTCAGAAACAGCCAAACAGATACTACTGAAGGAATACATGCTGTTGTTTCACAACATGGGGAGGTCACTATTGCTCTTAGTAACTTATTATATGTTTTGCAAATAAATGGAGATAAATTTTATCATGGCCACCTAGAGGCAGGGGAGAGGGGATGGTTCTGACATATGCAAAAGAAAAATTTTGAGTTGCACTGAAGAGGAGCAGCAAAGCTAGATATGCAAAGGCACACAGAGGGAAAAGCTCACCAGATCCAAGCTCAGTATCAAGTATCTAGAGGAGGAATTTGAACCATGCCTGGAAGGATACTGCCTGCACAATGTATTAGAATATAAGGGACACAAAGAAAGCCGTTCTAAGAGAGAGGTTTATAACTGTGAACACCCATGTCAGAGAAACAGGCTGAGCTCAACTAAATAAGATCATGATGCGTCCCACACCCCTAGAGAAAACAAGAACAATGCAAATCTAAAACTAATACAAGGAAGTAAGTTATGAAAATCACAGCAGAAATTAATGAGATTTAGAGACACTAAAAAAGAATACAAAGAATTAATGAATCAAAGAACGGGTTCTTCAAAAGCAGAAACAAAACATACAGAGCCTTAGCCAAAATCACCAAAAGAAGGAATGAGAAAACCCATACCAATGCAATTAGAGATTAAAAAAAAAAAAAAGCAAGGTCCCAATGGATTCCCCCAAATTCAGAGGGTTATAAGTAACTACTTTGAAAACTGGTGCTCCAATAAATTGGAGAATCTAGAAGAAATGAAAATTTGGAGATGCTTATAAATGACCACAACTGAACTAAGAAGACATAAAAATATAGAAAACCCCAATAATAGCCAATGAAACTGAAGTGATAATAAAAACTTACCAAGAAAATCCAGGGCCTCGTGAATTCACTGCTTCAGGGAAGATGCAATGCCAAACTCCTGAAAGTATTCAAAGAAATTCAAAGGGAGGGAGTATTGCAAAATAATTCCTGGAAGCTGGTATTACTGTGATTCCAAAAATCAGACAGGGACTTAACCAGAAAAAAGATAACTACAGGACAATCACTCTAGGAAACATAAATGCAAAAATTCTGAACAAGATACTGGCAAAGGGATGTAACAAATCATTAAAAAGACCATACCACATGACCAGGCTGGGTTCTTCCCGAGGATGCAAGGATAGTTGGACATACGTAAATTTATACATGAAATTCATTTATAAAGAGAAGCAAGGAGAAAAATCACATAATCATCAAAATACATGCAGGAGAATCCTTTGACAAAATCCAGCCTCCATTTATGATAAAAACCCTGAAGAAAATAGGCATAGGATGACCTTATCTCAATCTTAGAAAAGCTATTTATGATAAAATTACCAACATCATATTAAATAGGGAAAATTGAGACCTTTTCTCCTAAAATTAGGAATAAGACTGCCCACTTCCACCATTCCTGGGCAATATAGTATGCAAAAAATAGTGCTATCAGGCAAGAGAAAGAAATATATTGTATATATGTGTATAGAATAAGAAGAAATTAATCAACATTCACAGATGACAAGATGTTTTTATTTTAAAAATTCAAAAACTGACAAAACAATAATGAAGACAAAATCAAAACAACACAAAAAAAAACCAAAAATAATACATGACCTCAAGGCAAAATGATAGAAATTTACAATGGTTGCTACATTACATACAGTTATCTTCAGTGAAGCTGCCCAGTCCATTAGACATAAGAATGCAAGACTGATCGAACAATCAAAGACAGTAACAAGTAAATAAATAATAATAATAATTTTAAAATAACATTGGAAATGATGCAGAGTTTCACCGTACAAAATGGTAGGAGCTCAACAATGGTTCTTATACTGCATATTTTTTTTCAGAGCACTCATTCTAATTACCAAATTCAAGACATGATCTTATACTAAGAAAAAAAAAAATTCCCCAAAGAATCCTGGAATAAATTAATTCACCAAAGTAGCAGGATATAAAATCAAATCATTTATGTTCCAGTATACCAGTAAGATGAACATACTGAGGAAGAAATAAAAAATATCATTCACAATAGCTTTTATATTTTTTATTCTCTTTAATGGTTTGACTAATCTTCCATTTTTACATCTGGTAATCTGAGCAACTTCATTGATGATAACAATATAACAACCACTAGGAATGCTAATTCCTATCATTTTGTTCTGAAACCCTGTATCATTTTCATTGTTTTCGCCTTATTTTTTGTCTACATTCTTAGTATTTTGCTATTGTTCTTTTTTTATTATTCTCTTTAAAATAAATAAATAAAGTTAAATACCTAGATATTAACCATAAGCATAAAAGACCTCTATAATGAAAACTACAGTACTTAAAAAAGGAGATCAAAGAGGGCACCAAAAAATAGACAGACCGTGTTCGTAATTAGGCAGAAGTAGTGTTGTCAAGACAGCCATCTTACCAAAACTCTGCTATAGGTTTAATGCAATTCAAATCAAAATACCAACAGCATTCATCATAGAAAGGGAAAAAAAATCCCTAAAATTCATATGAAACCATAAGGGACCCACATTAGCAAAAGCACCGCTGGGCAACAAGAGCAATGTATGAGGCAATCTAATTCCAAACCTCAAGCCACATTACAAAAGTAAAGTGATAAAAAAAAAAATAGAGTGCCATTTGTTGAGGAAAAGAGAAAAGAAAGAGAAGAAAATATATATAAATATATATATATATATACACACACACATACACACATGATAGCTAAGATAATTGTACTACTAATTTCTATTGGTTTATTAAAAAGAACAGTTAATGTTTAATTGTTTGATCAATCTTATATGCCTATATCTAGTTATCTGACTAACCAATCTGAAGATAATATGTAATACAACAACTACTGTTAATTTCCTATCACCTCGTTTGAAATTCTGTATTCTTTCATTGTTTTATGTTTTTTGTTTATGTCTTTGTGTTTGTTAATTTATTTTTGTTCTGTTCTCTTTAAAATAAAAAAGGAGAGCATGATACTGACCCAAAAAATAGACAAGGAGATCAGTGGAATAGAATGGAGGGTGCAGAAACAAGCCCAGGCACAGATCTCTAACTTTGACAAAGGGTCCAAAATCGTTCCCTGGAGAAAAGACAGCCTCTTCATCAAACGGTGCTGGGAAAACTTGCTATCCACATGCAGAAGATTGAATCTATATTCATATCTCTGATTATATACTAAGCAAAAATAAAAATGCATCAACGATCTAAATTTTAAAAGAGAAACAACCTGTTGGAAGATAAAATATGTGAAACTCTTGAAGATATAAGTATAGGCAAAGGCTTTTGAACAGATCCCCAATTACATAACACACAACAAAGAATAAATAAATAGCATTATATCATGTTTAAAAGCTTCTGCACAACAAAGGACACAACAAACAGTGAAAAAACAACCTAAAGAAAGCAAAAAATTTTTGCCAACTAGTCCCCTTGAATGGAGGTCTAACATCTCAAACGTATGAAAACTCAAAATATTTTGACCATTTTGACACATGAACGAAATGGACACTTCTCAGAAAAAAAATATAAATAGCCAAAAAGTACATGAGAAAATGTTCAATGCCTTTGGCCATTAGACAAATGAAATTAAAACACTGAGATCTGACCTTACTCCAGAAAGAATGGCTCCTATCAAGTAATCAGGTAATGACAAATACTAACAGCAGTGTTGGGGAAAGGAACCCTTGTACTTGGTGACTTGAGTGTAAACTAAGAAAACTACTACTCAAATCAGTACTGAAATTCCTTAAGAAACTAGAATTAGACATTTCATACAACCAGCCATTCCTACTGTATGTATTTTCCTGAAAGAGTTAAAGACATCATATTATAATGAATGTATTAATTAAAATAAAATAAATGGAAGTAAGAGTTCTAAGGCTCCAAACATAAGTAAGAACATGGAAATGATAATTATCCTGATTTCAAAACTTTTGTGTCCTTCAACCTTTCTTTGGTCTCCTTTTAGAATTCTAAACAATGCACATTAGGTTTCTTGTTTTCTTTCCTCTGTCTCCTAAGCAGTTTTCCAAGGTTTCTAGATGCCAGTGTCTCTCTGATGCCCTTATTTATTTTTGCTAACCTATACATAGTAACTCCCGATCATTACTTCGTAATCTTTTAGTTCATGATTTGTTTTTGTCACGTGCCTTCCAGTAAGTTCCTCTACTGAAGCTTTAAATTCTTAGAGGTTTTAATTCTAGAATGGCATAGAACAAAATTATTTTTGGAGTCACCACACATTTTTCAGATCCCATTTTTCAGATGAAGATGTCACATTCTGAGTTTTAGGTAGACATGGTTCCTGTCACTTCTGAGAAGACTCTCAGATGAGCCTGTTCGCTTCTGTTCAAATGCTCCTTAGTTTCGAGCAAGAAGAAGACCTTATACTGAATTAGCAGTTCTGTGAAATTCATTCAGCTTGGATTTGTAAGTTTGTGCATGGGAAAGTTTCCGCACAGTACCACACAATCCTCGCCAGGCTTTGAAGAGCTTCTGGTGTTGGATTGCTTTTTGACATAGCAGAGCCTAACCTACATTGACTAGTACAAATTTCTAAATCTATTTGGTTATTTTTTAAGTCCCCTTATTCTATGGTCACTTTTTAAAGTATACATTGTAATTCTCTAAGATTTTTATTATCTTATTTTTAATTCCATAAGTAATAATTTCAGTATCTGATGTCCTTGAGGTTTAAAATGGTTGTGTGCCGGTTTTTTCTGCATGTATTTGGTATTTATTTTAGTTGTGTGTTCATATTTCATTGAATTTCACTGGAGGAAGAATAGGAGGAGACTATGTTTGTGGGAGGAGAATATGTATAGGTTTCTGCTGTAACAAGAAATTCCAACAGAGTAGGACTACTGTAATTTAACCTCTCAGATTCCAGTTCCACTGGCCACCAGGCAGAATAAATTAGAGCACCAGACAGCCGTGAGGTGAGCAATCAGTGCATGGCATACATTTGAAAGGCCCACTGTCCTCTGTGCAGCTAATGCCAAAATATACAGGTTTTCACATTTTTTTCTTTTCTAGCCAGTGGATTTTTCCAGCCTGCCCTTTAACTGCAAGTATATGCCTCTGGAGAAAAAGATCTCATGGAAATTCTCAGATCTAATTTCTCCCTCTTCCATCAGCCCAACACCTACTCTGCTTATCCTCATTTTGCTATTTCCTAAAATTATTCCAGATTGCTGCATCATTATATGCGCTGGTCCAAAGAAAAGCCGAAAATTTCATGTTCTTTTGCAATTTTGATTTGAGCTTTCAAATCCTTCTATGTCATTGACAAAAGAGCAGAGAATGGAAGATTTCTTTGAGAAATCAGCTATGGATTTAAACATTTGTTTTAATGTAGCTCGTGCTTACATGTATGCAGAAGAGTTTGAAAGAAGCAAAATGATGTACATTATTACACACCGGGATTGTCACACCGTTTGATACTACGTACTTACCACACACAGGGATTGTTCCTCTCTTTAATACTATGTACCTATCACACACAGGTGTTGTCACACTGTTTGATACTACATACCTATCACACACAGGTATTGCCACACTGTTTGATACTACATACCTACCACACACAGGGATTGTTGCTCTGTTTGATACTACGTACCTATCACAGGCAGGTGTTGTCATGCTGTTTGATACTATGTACCTACCACACACAGGGATTGTTCCTCTCTTTAATACTATGTACCTGTCACATACAGGTGTTGTCACACTGCTTGATACTACATACCTACCAAACACAGGGATTGTCGCGCTGTTTGATACTACATACCTACCAAACACAGGGATTGTCACGCTGTTTGATACTACATACCTATCACACACAGGTGTTGTTGCACTGTTTGATACTACATACCTATCACCCACAGGGATTGTCCCTCTGTTTAATACTACGCACCTACCACACACAAGGACTGTCACACTCTTTGATACTACATAACTAACACACAGGGATTGTCCTGCTGTCTAATACTACACACCTACCACACACAAGGATTGTCACGCTGTTGGATACTGTGTACCTACCACACAGAGGGGTTGTCGTGCTGTTTGATACTATGTACCTATCACACACAGGTATTGTCACACTGTTTAATTTGTGTTTTGAGCATGAAAATATTTATTTAATCAATGTCACAGAGACATTCAGATCAAAGGAAAAGCAACAACATAAAACTAAATATCTTTTAAAATCTCTCAGTACTTCAAACATACAGAAAAAACTCAGGGAAAAATGTAAAGCAAACAGCCACGTTCTGACTCCCAAGAGATTACAGATATTGACATGCTTGTGCAAGCCTCAATTTTCCTCCCGAGTAATACCATGTTACCAAATAAACAACTTCCAATTAATGCTAATTGAAGGGCAGAGCATTTATTCATGCATTCTTTCAATTAACATACATTGACTCAATATTAAATATCATGTATTATACTTAACACTAGAGATTTAGAGATAAATTGTTCGATTTAAAACACTTATGTGTAAGGTCAATACTGGAACAATGCCTTTTAAAATAATATTTCACTAAGGCTGTGATATTGATGATTCAATCTAGTTCCATCACCATTTATGAGCACCAAGGGAAAAATCTAACAGTGAAAATAAAGAAGGGGAATAAAAAAATATAATTATGAGAAACCTGCCTTATCACTTACTGACACTGTATATTTAAAAAGGATTGATTCATCTGTGTATGTTACCCCTTGCCTTTCACCTCTATTTAGATTATTCATTAATCCTTGACTAAAAGATCAATATATTGTGAATTCATTTATAAACACTCGATATCAGTGAGATAAAATATAATTATGAAAATGCTATTACATGAAGTACAAGATGTAACTATTATAGATACTTGGAGAAGAGCGATGTCTCTTTCATTTCCTGTTCCTTACTGTACATGTTGATATAATACTATGCCTTCCATTATGAGTGGAAATATTCTTAAGTTTGTTAAAGAATTTCAATAAACCCAATGAAAAGAATTATTAATCCCCTCAGACAGCAGTGGGAAATGCACTATAATTGGTAGGCTTTGTATCAGAATCCTTGGAATCTCTCCAATCACATTAGCAATTGCTCATCTTAATTACAGGGACCATTAGCTGAAAGGTACATCATAAAACTACAACTCACAATTCTTGCCAACTCTGATATACTCATTGTGAGGTCAAAGCTTCCTTGCTCATTGCAAAATGAAAGCAGAGATATTAAGTTAAAGTATTTCAAGTTCATTAAATATACTTCAAGACTGTCACCATATCACAACAGAAGGACCTCTAATACATTCAGATATTTTATGATGTAAAGTAGTTCTGCAAAAGATCTAGAGATATTCAAAAAATTTTATAGAATGTATCAATCACCAAACACCTATGTTCTGTGACTTAAATGTATTATTATCCTCCATGTCGACAGAAGGCACTCAGTCTGATAATGATCATCAGTGCATTTTTAAGATTCAGAGACAACCTCATCACTGCCAGAAAACACTCAAGAACCATCCACCATCCAAGAAGCATCAGCAAAAGCCACTTTGGAGATTTCTTTTAGTACAGTTCTTACACAAAAGTGCTGAGATAACCCACGGATATTGAATGGATCTATTTCATACTCATTCCTTTACTCCTTAAATTACTAATGTTTATGAGCATCTAGTATGTATTGGATTATGGCACACCAACACAAACAAAAGATACTCTATAACCACAAGACACTTGTGACCCAGTCAAGTTTAATAAAATTTTTAACAATAAAATATTTATTAACTGTCATCCATCACAGAGCCCTCAATTCTCCATTTTCTTCCAAATGACGTCATGAAAAAAATTTACTCAGAGTCCATGCTAAAATTCAAAGGTTTTGTATATTCTTATCTCTCATTGTGTCTATGTAACTTGTCAAAATACTGGGTTAATTTGGGATATCATATGTAGTCACTTCAGACTAACATTGTTCTGAATCATAAATATTCTCACAAAATATCCATACAATGAGTGACCCCCGAATTCTGCTCAGTAATTAAAATGTCTTGTAGATTTATATGTTACGGCCCTTGGTCACTCTCAGTGAAGCTGGTAGCAGCGGGAGCCTGTCTTCCATATTTATGTATTTCTTTTTTTGCCCCTCGCTTTTAGAGATCACAGAAATTTTCAAATATCTGCAAATTAAATGGTCACAACTAGAGACCATACTCATATGTGAAATAAACCAGACCAGCATGTGTAAGCAACATATTGTCTCACTAGTATAAAAACCTGAAAGAGTGAATAAAAATTAGGCGGTATGATATGCATTGTGAAATGAAAGGAAAATGCTCAAAAGTAGGGAGAAACTGGGATGAGGGAAAATAGAAAAGAAAGAAGGGGAAATTACGTATCTATGTACACACAGGGTAGCTAACATAGTTGTACTAATGACTTCTATCGCTTTACTAAAAGGAAAGTTAATGATTACTTATTTGATCAATCTTGCATGTCTCTATTTGTTTTCCTGAGAAACCACTTGAAGATATCAATACGTAATACAACAACCACTGTTAATTTCCTACCACTTTGTCTCTATTTCAGTATTGCTTGTATTGTTCTTATTTTATAAATGGATGTCTGTTTGTTAATATATTTTCCTTCTTTTATTTTTAAAATAAATTTTTAAACAAACAAATTTCTGCAAATTCTCACAGTAGCTGCGCTCCAATGCTTGGGAGTTGGAAGAGATGCTATGCAATCTCCGAAAGTCTTTTCGCTGTAGCATGGTTTCTCGTCAGTGTTTATGCTAAACTTCTTCATCTAGAAATTATGTCTTTTGACCTGAAAGAAGATGGACGTCATCGCGGAGAGTCACTTTCCTCAACTCTGCATTACAGCTTTGGCGTCATGACTTAATCTTCATGACTTGAGTGAAAAACCAAAAGGAAAATGAAATTTTAAAACCTTTATGTGGTCCATACATTTTTATTGCAGATTTAAGCATTCATGGCCCAGCTTACATTATTCTATTACTCTAATGCACGGCCTTGACTAAATATTATGCAAACTATCTGTTTTACCAGTTCTTTTAAAAGTACGTCTTACTGGATTCCCCCCGTTTTACTGGTATTCTCTTTATGCAGCTCTATCTATCTCTCTCCATTATCTTTCCCATTTTCTTTCTCACTAGGGTCAGTGGCATTTGTAGAGTATGTTATTCATTTCAGAGAGCATCCAGCCTCTTAGCTCATCCTTTCCTCTAGCGGGTCAAGCAGTGGGATCAAATCTGTTGTGGAAGCTTTACAAATGATACGACTTAAATCAAATGATTTTGTACAACTCTGGCTGGCTAGAGGCAGGAACGAAGCAGTTTCCTGGAATGAACTCTGTAAAGAGAACAAGCTCTATGGAGTTCAGTCTGCTCCCTAATTCTATTAGTCCCATGGGAAAGAGATAAAAGGATCATTAAAGTGGTACAGATACATCACGGCCTGGTGATTGCACCCCAGTCTCTGACAATGGTTACCTCCTTGTGACCAGCAAAGAAACTGCTAGTTGCGAGGCATGCAGCAAAGATGAGCTTCACTGGCAGTGTCAATCATGAAGGGAATAGAGCCCTACTTTTGTGCTTCCTAAATAATAGCCAGAGTTACACAGTGCTATGGAAATACATTAGGAGGAATTAAAATAATCTGTTTAATTTCTATCTTTATTAGTACACGTTTGTAGTGTTGATGATGCGCACCGAGGGAAGTTGGCAGATGTGTGAAACACTTCTCAGTGTTTATGTCCCAATTCTTCTTCTCCCTTTCCCCTCCCTCATCCTTTGTTCTCTTTCAATTTGTAAAATATCTGTCTCCTTGGTTCCTATGACCTGTCTTTTACTTTTTTCTCGTTAATTTATTTAGACTTTTGTTTTCTCAAATCTAAGAGGTAAGTGAGAACACAGAAGAAGTGGCGGCTTTAAAAGCAGCGGCGTTCTTAGCAATGAACTTTTCATCGTCATCATCAACATCAGCATTATCATCATCGCCTAGTGCCATGACCACATCTCCAGGCTTCTGTTTCCTTGGAACTGCTTACCTTTGGGAAACGTAAACTTTCCATGTGAGATCTTTTGAACAAAAGTCTAATTATGACCAGCGTTCCATACACTGGGCACCGCAAACTCTAAAGTGTAGTGGTTCTTCTCGTAAGGCCCCTGTGATTCTCTTATTTAAAAAATGATCTTTGCAGTTTGCAAATTAAAAATACACTTCATGTATTTTCCAACTGTTTAAAATTGAATAAAATTTTCAACATTCATCTAACCAGTTGAAGATTCAGGAAGATAAGTAAGCATTAGTTGAGTGCTTGCTAAGTTCTGAGCACCTATGTATTTGAACTTAATGTATGTTCATATTTAATTTATGTTCATATCTTTTAACTCACAGAGATCCCCCGCCACAGGCTTGTGGGGGCTGTGACTGCAAACATGCATCACCACGCCTGGCTCCCTACATTCTTATCTGCTGGAGACTCTGTTTAAAGGCATGGAGTGAAAATTTATGGTCACCTGAATTTCTCCCTACCAGATTGATTCTGCTTGCATATCTGCACTCTTGCCTACAGGCCCAGTGCTTCACCGATGGCAAGTTTATCTTCTTGTCTCCAACATTTCTCTTTTGAGAAATGAGTTTTTGGTTAAAAATTAATAAAGGAGTTTGTAGATAGGCTTTCTATAACTCAAGGCACAAAACATGATTTCAAAATACCCATTTCCCTTCCAAGTGAGAGCTGTGGTACCCTGGTCCTCTCCCTTTGAAGCCCCACCCATGCAGCTTCTACACACCCTTTCCCCAAAATTCTCCACTTGCACGTTAGCAGCAGACAACAACTTCTCATGCTCAATAGGCTGAAGAGGCAGGATCTTGCAACAGACTCAAAGCCCCAAAGCCAGCTCCACCTCTGAGGAGTAGTCATTTCCTAGAGGTTCTAAATACTATCAGTAAAGCTGCCCACCATACTCAATTTACAAGCATCAACCTGGGAATTAAACTAAAAAACTACATATAAATACAAAATTAGAAGACACTGAAACAAGAAGCAATTCCAGATGTCTACCTCACTAAGGGCAAACCCAGGGGGCAACAAGGTGGAATAATCCAAGAGCCACCTTGGCCTTTCTACATCTTTCGTTTTTTTCAGAGGTTCTATTCATTTACCTTCTCACATGTTTCATTCCACAGCCATCAATTACACTGTCTTCAAGTTGACAGGAGGACAGCAAATAAAAGTTCCTTCTGTTTGTTTCCTAGGTGCATATCCCCAGAAAGTGGCTATAAATTTACGACATATATTTGTGTGGCATATTTAACCCTTTTTACCTGACTTTTATATGTAATATTCTACACAAAATGTTAGGTAGATAGAGGAAATACACAATCACTAAGAAAGTGCCCTCAAATTCATCAAGCACTAATGGATAAATATGTAATCACGTGACCAGCATGCAGGTGGATATCGCCTTGGGTGACACATATAGGAAATTAGGAGATAAAATGCAGGGGATGGAAGAGATTGAACAAGCTTCCAGTTAAACTGAGGTGCAAACCAAAAGTTCATTTATTGAATGATTTTGCACCACTGATAGTTGGAGATATCTTGAAATATTGAGTCCAGATAACATGACTAGTAAAGGGGATAATACTGGGTTCTGCATCCTGAAGTTGATAATGATGTATAAGGCGTTACCGTCTGACGCCGTCCAACCCAGTGGCTCAGCCTCTTGGCCTCATATCAGTGCTTCGCATTTTCGTACTGCGTCTAGTCTCCCTGTTTCCAATTCCGTTTGTAACTATCCTGGATAATTCCTCCACTTTTACTTCCTCATCGTGGCACTCCCAGTGACTACTATAAAATCATTTCTACAGATACAGTCCGGGCTCTTTTCCCAAATAACCCCTGAATATTTATAGTAATAAGTGATCTCTTGATAAATATAAAACATGCAGCTTCCTCTGGGGAAAAAATGTATCTTGTGGTATCTTTTTTTTTTTGCCGCTGAGCTAAATCCCCAGCCCCATCTTGTGGTATCTTGAGTAGTGGTCCAAAGAGGCATTTCCTGCTTCTCCTCACAACGTGTGTAGCCAGTCATCGTTCCTCGCAGCCTTTCTTCTTTTGCCTAATTTTTCTTACTGGACTCTCCAGTAAGAACCTGAATAGAAATGGTACGACTGGGCGCCCCACAGGTGCTAGAGAAAACACTGTCAAATTGTCACCACTGAGCATGACATGAGCACCGTGCTGCTGTACAGCTCTTATTATGTTAAGGTATTTAATGTATTATTTGTACACTGTGTATGCATTACGTTCTTTGCCTTCCTTATTATTTGTACCATAAAGAGTTGTTAATTTTCAAGTGCATTTCATGCAGCTCTTTAAATGACCATAGAACTTTTACCTTTCATTTGGCTAATGCAGTGTGTCCAGTGATTTGCCCGCGTAGAACCTCCTTTGTAGATGAAGACTCAATCCCAATTGACCACAGTGGATCGTCCTCATAATGTGCTCCTGAAGTTATTTTACTAGTCTTTTGGGGAGGATATCTTCATCTATGCTCATCGAGGATGTTGGCCTGCAATTTTCTTTCTAGTAGTGTCTGTCTGGCTTTGGCATCAGAGTACTGGTCACCTTGTAAAATGAATTTGCATCTGGGAAAAGCTTAACAAGGATTGGCAGTAATTCTTTGAATGATTGATAGAGTTCTCCAGTTAATCCATTAATTCCTGGGTTTTTTGAGAGGTTTTTTATATTGATTTATTTCTTTATTGATTATTGATGTTCAGTTTTTCTTTCTTTATGATTCAGCCTTAGGAGGTTGCATGTTTCTAGGGATTTAGCTATTTCTCCAGGACAGCCAGTGCACTGGTGCGTATTTGTTCTCAGCAGTCTCTTGTAATTCCATCTCTGTGGCATCCATCGTAGACTGCCTTTCAACCGTGAGTTCCTTTGATGGTCTTCTCTCTTTTTTGCTTTGATTGGGTAAAGTTTTAACTATCTTTTCAAAACAGTATTAGATTCACGTACCTCCTCTACCATTTTTCTAGTCTCTATTTCATTTCTGATATGCTCTTTATTATTTCCTGCATTCTCATAATGGGGGATTACTTCTTCTTCTGTTACTCTTCTGAGGTGTGAATTTTGATGTGAAAAGAGATTTATGACTTTTCTATTAATGCAGGCATATCATTATAGACTTTTACTACATCCCATAACTTTTAGTATGTTGTGTTCTCGTTTTTGTTACAATATTTTTTCACTTTTCATTTCTCCTTTGACGAGTTAGCTGTTTGGTAGGATGTTAATTTTCATGTATTTGTAAATTTTAAAATGTTATTCCTGGCACTTACTTCTAGATTCAAGCCATGTGGGAAATTATGCTTATGATGAAGTGAATCTTCTTGAATTTGTGAAAACTTGTACTGTGGCCTAACATGATACTATTCTAGAGAATATTCTTTGTGCATCAAAAAGAAAATGTATTCTGCTGCTATCTGACGGTGTGCTATATTCGTGAGTGTGCTGGTGCATTTGCGA
The DNA here is from genome assembly GCF_000276665.1 of Chinchilla lanigera. Lineage (NCBI taxonomy): Eukaryota > Metazoa > Chordata > Mammalia > Rodentia > Chinchillidae > Chinchilla > Chinchilla lanigera. The sequence goes on along the minus strand of NW_004955444.1, from coordinate 2,641,201 downwards.
CTCAGTGAAGCTCAGGTCTGCTATTTTCTGGTGGCTTTCTGTCCAGCCCCTCTGTCCTTGCTGAAAATGGCGTATTGAAGCTGCCTACTATTATTTTATTGCTAACTCTTCCCACAATTCTGGTAACACTTGCTTTTGTCCTTTTCAGTGCTTGGCTTTAAGATGCACACGTATTAATATTTTTGTGTTCTCGTATCATTATATAACCTTCCTTGTCTCTTTAATCATCTCTGACCTAAAAGTTACTTTCTCTTGTATCACTATAGCCACTCCTATACTCTTTGTAATATTATTTGCCTGGTATCTTTTTCATTCTCAGAACTTTCAGTCTATGTGTGTCCCTAAAGTTAAATGACCCTTCAACATATAGTTGGTCATTTTTAATTCATTCATCCACTCTATGTCTTTTGACTGGAGAATTTAACCCACTTATATTAAAGTATATGGATAAATACAAATTTACTACTGCTAGTTTTCATTTTTAAATTAAAATTAAACTGTTTAAGTGATCCATAAAATTGTACATGTTTATGGGGATCACAATATTTTGATACATGCCCACATTGCTTATTGTTGAAATCATGATAAACCTGTCTAATAACATTTGCCATCTCTTTACAATAAAATCATCCAAAATCCTTTTGTCTAGCTCTGTGAAATACACAGGCCAGTATCACTATGTTAACTACCCACTACACAAGAATACACCAGGACTTCTCTCTGTTCCTACCCAGAGGCTATGGATGGGAGCACTGACCAACCTTGTCCCAGCCCCGCTTCTCCTCCGCCCTCCCCACTGTTCAGTAACCACCACTGGACTCTGGACTCCCATGAAGCCCCAATTTTGTATCCCGCTTGGGAGTGAGATCACGTGGTAGTGTGTTTTCTGCCGACTCGCTCTACTTAGTAATACGACCTCCAGCTCCCTCCGTGTGGTTGCCAGTGACAGGGTTTAATTGCTCTCCTGCTGCACAATATTCCATCACATATATGCACCACATTTTCTTTACCCATTTAGCAGTGATGAACATTTAGCTTGCTTTTATTTCTTGCTTATTTTGCTGCATAAATTATTGCCATTTTCTTGATTTCGGTCTGCTTTGTTGTTCTTTTCTTTTTCTTTTGCTACTTTCCTTTGTGATTTGATATTTTTTTCTACTGCTATGCTTTATTTTCTATTTCTCTTTTGCATATCTACTACAAGTTTTTCTTTGGGTTTACAATAGGTCTTACATAAATATATTGCAATTATAAATACCTATTTTCAGCCAACACAACTTTAATTCAACCACATATAAAAACAACATATTAACATTTCCTCAGCCTCTACTTTGTATTATTAAGGTCACAATTTGTATTTTTATATGGTGTTTACATTTGCAAATTACTGTAGCCAGAATTATTTAATGCTTTTGTTCTTAATCTTAGTCTTGTGAAACAATCTAATTTTCTTTGTGTAAGCAAAATAAAAGAAATTTTAATCCGAACAAGGCCATATCATTATTATGTTTTAGAGCATTCAAGCTTTATCAATTACATTTTTTAAAGAATGTGTTTCTTTATGTTAAGATCTGTGTTTCATTCACTTTTAACTCTACTTCTCATTACCAACAACTAGCAACATGTCTTCTATAGAATAATTATTCAAAGATATATGTTAGGTAATGCAAATACAAACTACAAATTGCACAACACTGAAATTCTTTCTGACCGGAGCATGGAAAAATAAGCTTGGGATACAATTTATTTTTCTTTAAATGAATACCATTTGTGTTTATGTCTTTAATCCTAATGGTTTATATTATTTTAGATTGAATATTAAACAAAACAAAAAACCCTAATTGACACAATATTATTCATGGAGAAATTTGAAAGAAAGAAAATTTCAGGATTAATGTCCTTAATATTCATTTTTGACAGGCTGTGTTCAAATTTGGATTGTCTGGATAACATTTGGGTCTGATTCGGAGTTTCCAAATCATGGTGTGTAGTGTTCTAAATCAATTCCCTCAGAGAGAGCTAGGGATAACTTTTCCCCAGGTTTTCTCAATTAAAGATGCATCTAACGCTTTGCCCACATCAGTCACATCTGCTCATAAAAAATGAATAATGGAGCACACATGTGCTGACTTGAGATTCATTTCAGCTTTTCGCAGGTGCAAATGCAAGTTTTAAGGTGCAAAGTGGAGCTACAAACATTGCGGACTTTGTCCAGCTGAAATTCAGGCTTTAACGACATCTAAATAACTCAAGTGATGTGATCACAGGACGCCGCTTGCAGAGAGAGTGTTACAAATATCACAGATTGGACCGGTGTGTGTGAGGTGAAGCTGCACTGTTTAGAGAAAATGAAATGCAGCTAATTTTCACCATCTCTGCTTTTGCCTAAAACATTCTTTCCATATACTAATCCAAACTTCACCTTTATGTTTGAAGACAACTTTTACCAAATATAAAAGGAAATAAAATGCTTTTCTTTGTAGACATGATTGATTCGGGGTTTACATTGACAGTGCCTGCATGTCCTTGCAGCTGAAGACTTCCAGCAGACAAGCTAGGTCAACGTTTGATTACAAGGAGTACCAGAGGGGCTCCCTCTTACAGCGTAAAATCCCCCAAGTTGTTTACTTTCACCTTGGATGTGCATTTGAAGAAGCCCTTTCTTCAGCAAACATCTACTCCTGATCTTACTCTCCCAATTTAAGCTTATTTTAATGACACACCTCACTACTGATTGTGTTGCCACATAAATTTGCATTAGCCAGCCCCAGTGAAAGTGTGAGCCGGTGTGAGTTCCTTGCCAGGTAAGATGAAGATGATCACGAAGCTCTTGGAAGATGGACAGCAGAGCTTCATCTCTGCAGAGACAGGTATCTTCATAACCAGCTCTCGTGACCAGATTTTTATGAAGTTTATTAAACGTGGTAGGGTCTGTGTCTTCTGATTCCCACCTATGTTTAAATCATTATTTTCTTTCCTTCTCCCTGCTTGGAAAAGATGGTCAGCAGCTGGTCTAGGAGTTGAAGAAACCCAGATTCCAGTATATTAATCAACACAACATGCTTTCATCTCACATTGCAAGTAAGAAACAATATTATAATTACGAGAATATATTATTTTGCACACACAGCATATATGAATATACCATTATCCAATGGCACATAATAGAGAATTGTCCAAGGGGACTTATTTTGATAAATGAAGTGGTAGTGGGAGAGAGTTCAAAACTAAATGAAAGAGAGAAAGAAGGTGGTTTTTCTTTTGGCTTCATGCTCAGATATATGTATCTCCGCTCATCGAAGCCAAGACAGAAAAAAATGAAAATTAACCTCTGCCTTTATTCTGTACCTCTGTTATCACACCTCCCAAAACAACCCTCCTTGATCTGCTTATCCAAATCCTGCCTGTTCTTCAAAGTACAGTTCAAATCCTCCTTCTCTTATAAAGCATTCTCTGACCATTTCATCTGGAAGCAATCTTTCCTTCTCAACTTCCACAAGACTTATTTTCCACACCACTCATTTAGCACATACTATTTACCGACTGGTAGAGATGCAATATTTTCAGAAATATTAAGGCCACAATAGAGAAGTTTCTATGCTTTTGTACAGAAAAGTAGTTTCTCTCTTTAAGTAAAACATATCTTCATTTTATTGTTATTTATGGATCTAAAATTCAGTTGGTAGGTTACAAAATGATACTATCATAGCAAAAATTAGCGCTTATATAATGCCTACTGTGTGAGAGATGTTTAGTATTAAATGTTCTAACTAATTTACAAATATGAAGTTGTTAATAATAGAGGTTTAAGATATATGTAGGTATGTGTTTTTCTGTGCACCAATTTATTTACATGTGTATAGATGTATGTGAGTATATTTACTCATATATGTACATGTACACTTAACTGTTCATCTGAATTTCATTTTTGAATACTCAAAGTAATGTATATTCAGTCATTTAATATAAATATGTCAACAAATTGCTCATATTGAGTCTTATTATTGATTTTATGCTATTTTTTCACTTTGCAACAGAACAAGGTACGTGTTGCTAAATAAAAACCCAGAATATCCCAGTATTTTTTAGATTTGAGGACGACACAAACATTTAAGACAGTAAAAACACTCATATACTTAGAATAATACAAAATTGAATTTTATGTCTTTATGTAGAGCCCTCTTCTTTTTAAGCAAGAAACACATGTTAATTTTATTTTTGTGAAGAAAAAATTATGAACCCTTAACGAAAAGCAAGACCAAAAGATATTTGATGACCCCAAGAAGATCTAGACTTTACTATGGTGCCATTACTTTTCTACATATTTAGATGTAGATGCAGACATGAAACCTGTATCTTTATTAACTTTTAGAAGGGGAAAATTTTGTTGGAATGTCATTAAAATTAGGAATATAGTTTTAGAAGCTAATGATAGATATGATACTAAAGTTCATTTGAGTAGCCTTTTTCTATATGGGCAAAATCACAACAAAGATTTTGAAATTGAAACCAATATAGTATTTTTAATCAAACTAGTGCTCCTCATTTCCACAGAGAACAAGGGACAGAGACATTCATTACTCACATCTAGATGTGGATATCAAATTATTCATATCTGCCTCAGTCTTTTATAGAAGATAATGCTTAAAGTTACAGAATATATATCTGCAACTATATTTCTAAACCTTTTATAGGTTTAGAAATTTCTTGAATTGGCATCATGCTGAAAATAACAAGCATAAAGAATTTGAAGTCAGTATGTATGTGTGCAGAGATGGCTGTTGCCCGTGTTTATTTTGGTTCTATTCATGATAGCCAAGATAGGACATGAACCTAAGTGTCTATCAGTGAATGAATGGATAAAGAAAATGTTTATATACACAGTAGAATACCATTCAGGCTTACAGAAGAACATCAGATTGACGAGGTGGCGCACGTGTGTGTACTCATCCCTCTGGGAGGCTGAGACAGAAGGATTGCAGGTTCAAAGTCAGCCTGAGCAACGCAGTATCTCAGCAGACGCTGTTCAAATGAAAAGGGATGGGGATTTAGGGGAGTATGAAGATCCTGGGTTCAACCCCCGGTACTTGGGACAGAAAAATAGAAAAAGGGAATCCTGCCATTTGTAGTAACATGAGTGAAATTGTAGAACAATATTCAAAGTGAAACACGCCGAAGACACAAAGACAAATGCCACAATTAAACTCGAGGAAGGAGAGGGCAAAACAGTGGCTATCAGAGGAAGGCCTGGGGATGTGGGAATGAGGTGAGAGTCAAAGGTGCCAAGCCTCAGTTGCACAGAATTAATGGACAGGAATAAGGCTGATTTTGTTGAGATCTGTAGCACAGTTACAATGAATATAGCTAATAGTTAAGCACTGGACATTTTAATACCACTAAACAGGCGGATCTCAAGTGCACTTTTCGGAAGTTACCAAGTATTCGAGGTGATGGATAGTTTTGCTGGGTTGATTTGGTCAATCCAACATGTATTTAAAAAGTCTGAAATCACTTTTTATCTATAGATTTATGCAGCTACAATTTGCTAATATATAGTTTAAACAGTAAGCAAATAAGGAGAAAATGGTCATTCAAAATCCCTGCCTTGACCAGGTCTATGTGTCTGTGCTTGGAAAAATTCCTAAGTCTTCTGGGTTGATGAATAGTCTACCTCCTCTCCACATGCATTTTCAAACTCTGTATTGAGTTTATTCCTTGTTCTGCAATTTAGTCAGATGTAGTAACATATGTCATTGCTATCCCATGATTGTAGTTTGTGTCTCCAGTGTTTTCTAAAAGAGGGCTCTGAATATGAAAGACAATTGTGAAAAGATATGTTACCAAGCTGAGCATAGTGGAATGCACTGGTAATACCAGTACTGGGGAGGCTGAGGCAGGAGAATAATGAGTTTCATGTCAGCCTAACTGCATATAGAGACCCTACCTGGAAGGAAGGAAGGAAAGAAGGAAGGAAGGAAAGAAGGAAAGAAGAAAGGGAAGGAGGGAGGAAGGGAGGGAACAAGAGATGTTATAAAAGAGCAAAAACATAGCTCATTCCTTTATGAAAGTCAGCAGAAATAATCCACTACAAATTTTCAAACTTTAAAAAAAAATTCTCTTTAAAATCGGAAGAAAAAGAAACTAATTTTTATGTATGATGTTTATCTGCTCTGTCATTTTACTAATTGTCTGAAAGTATAATTATTTCAATGAAACTGAAACAGAGCGAGAGTCTAAGCAGTGTGATCATTCTGAGAATCGGTTTATCTGAGTAGCGATCTGGACATACCTGGTGGTCTGGAAGCTGGTCACACTAAGGACTTGTTTTAAAGAAAATTCCTAAACGCTTCATGGGTGTTTATTTAGAGTTAAAGAGCTAATCTTACAGGGCCCGAAACTAACACTGAGGGACAAAGTTCAACTTTCAAGCACGCAGGCACCGCATTCTACAGAAAAGGAACTTTCCTAAAAAGGTCGAACTAATTTGGAGCAAAACTTGATGCACATTTATGACTCCATGGACAGGGCAGTGAAAAGCTATGCCAGGGCCGAGGATGTAACTCAGCGGCACAGGGCCTGCCTGGCAAGCACAAGGTCCTGAGTTCTAGTCCCAGCACCAAAAGAAAAACAAACAAACAAAGAAAAAAAGCCAGTTATGTGTCTCAGATTGACATTTAGCTTAGCGATCTTAGGAAAGAGAGAATACATATACTGATGACCTACAATGTGATAAGGAGCAAAGAGCTATTTGGTTTTTCAAATTTTAATGAGGGGTGTTTTCGTTACTAATGACCACAGGAGCACAGAAGAAGCATACCCATTACTTACGGGAAGAAAATACTATCTGCGCAAACTTCACCGGGACCACGGGGCAAACAGCAGGGACCTTCTGCTCCCCAAGGCTGACTGTAGGCAGGAAACACACTGGATGGGCAGGAGAAGAAGACAGCAGTGATGACTGTACGCCCGCCGTGTGAGACGGTCCAAAACTCCAAAGGACATAGGAGGAAAATGTTAGATTCTATGTTAAGAAATCACTTTGTAACATGTTATACCAAGCCAAACCACTATGAAAACCAAAGAAAGAGAGCAAGTAGAAAAATATCTGTATCCCACAGATGAAGGAAGTCAAATGCAGGACCTGAAGCCAAATATAATTTCCTCATGGTTTGACACTTTGAGCAGGGAAGGACCATCACGTAGCATTTTAAAAATTTTCTTTGTTAAAGATATCTTGTACTAGTTTTACTTTCTAATATTTATTCATTCAAATTGTTACCTAACTGCTAGTTATTTTTAGGTATAGCCAGGTTTTCTCATGTGATCTAGGTAACAAATACTTTTGAAGGAAAAAGGCAAATATTTATTTGATTTCTCTCCACATGTTACAGAAACCTAGCACAGAGGGCTGATATATGAACGTTCACCCACAGCAGGGCACTCATTTGAATTCACACATTAACAATGTCTCACTCACCAAGGAGAAATACAAGACATCAGCCGAGATGGCGGCCATTAATCTTAAGCAAGATTTATTAGGATGTCAAATTAGATTCTAAATTTCTATTCTATAAGAAATTAGATGTGAGTGAAATGTCACCTCAAAAGACTTTTTTCTGTTTTATGATACACGTTTCCCCTTATAGAAGTCTTTTTACTGACCAGCTGATCCTGTGACTTAGAAATTTATTCAGATGCAAATCATTAGAAGCAGATCAAGCAAGTCTTTTTTTTTTAATCAGCACCTCATTCCTGGTGTAAAGCAATGAGCTGAGCATCTGTATAAGTGTTCACAATAATTTTAGAAAAAGGAAATGGAAGTGTCTTGGGTAGAGAAGAGTAAAGAACAATCCGTACCAAAGGGTGCGAACTCACACTGCGCCACCCCCATCTACGTATAAAAGCCTTACAAATTAAACTGTTCTTTACTAACTGTATTTTTTGATGTAATTCAGGAAGTAAATGTGAATTCAGAATAGAATTATTCCCTACGCTTTGGTGCCATCATGAGGCCAGTAGAACAAAGTACTTAGAAAGTCTATGTCCAGGTTAGCTCCAGGTTTTGATATTATCAGTTCATGTTATAACTGGGCCAGGGAGATAGCCAGTGGCACAAGCAGCTGCTCGGCAAGTGCAAGGGCCTCTGTTTGATTCCCAGGACCGAGACAAACCATATAACTGTCCAGAGAGTGAGAGTGTACTTCCGAATTATAATTGCCTTTCAATACGTGAAACCCTCCATCCAACAAATTGCAGATCATGTGTTTACAAATAAAATAGATCTTAAAATTTTAGCTACCTGTGAAATTAAATTTGTGTATCTGTAATCAATGAAATATTTCTGCTTTGAAATTCCATAGCCATATAGCCTTTTACACAGTCTTCAGATTATGTTAAAGAAGCGGTACTTTCGTTTGCTCTCCCTCCCTCTGTCTCCCTCCCTCTCTCTCTCTTTCCCCTTCTCTCTCCCTCTCTCCCCCGTCGCTCCCTCCCTCCTTCTCTCTCTCCCTCTCTCCCTCCCTCTCTCTCTCTCCCCCCTGCTCTCTCTCTCCCCTGCTCACATGATGATGTCATGGAGTAGTGTATAAGACAGTATGCAGAGTGCCCCAGAGCCCTCAAGTTACCATGATGTTAACACAGGAGACCATGCGATTTGGTGAGTGAGACGAGCGACAACAGCAAATCTGGCTGATGAACATCCAAGGACTTCAAACCCAGAGAAATAAAATTACTAAAATAATACAGTATTATTTTAAATCCTTGCCACAAAGTCTATCTAAATTGTCACAAAGTTTCATTAAATATATATTTTTTGCCATGTGTGCATTGTATCCATGCTGCTGTCTCTTGAACTTTTATTTTGCAAGTGGGTCAGCACCTAGAAAAAATGTTTATTACTCAGTACCTTATTCCTTTTAAGTATTTAATTGTTGAGATTTGCTCATGCAAAGGAAAGGTGACCCCTCGATGTGCAGTAATGTCTCAAGCTTATTTCTTTCTACTGATTCTCAAAATCCTGTTCACTTCTTTCTCCTTTGGCTTCATGGCATTTAGAGACTAAAATTTTCCACAGATCTCATCTGTACAATGTGAACTAGCTCTAGGATGAAAAGTTTCTCTCTGCCTGTGTCTTGCTTGCCTCAACTTTTCCTATTTACAAGAAACCCGGAACAGGAGAGAGAACCTGAACCTGTCATACCTGCCTTATCCTGACACTCTTCTCACCGCATTCACATACTTGGCACTTCTACCACACTTATGCATACTTTCAGAATTATCAGAAATATAAACATCATCATCGGCTGCAATTATAATAAAACCATCCTGAAATGTTTGCTTTTCCTGCTCTTATCTTAGAGGCAGACTCATGTATAGAAATAATAACCATTCACTCTAATTTAATGTCAGAGGCGATCTCCTTTACAGATTTGGCCTCCAGCACCCTTCAGTAGAATCACAGCACTCATCGTGCCTTGACTTTGGGCATATATCACCTTTATTTGGTTCCTATGACGCTGCTCAAGGTAGATCATTATCTTTAACATTTATGCCAGGGATTAACAAAGCCAGAGCTCTCTTGGCTGTATGTATCAAAGGCCTGTCTCACCAATGGGATTTACTCTACCGGAAAAGAGATGGCTTTTGCCCTCATGAAATCCTCACAGGTTCCAAGTCTGTGACTAGCACCCTCACGGCAGCTAAGGAGCAGCACTGGAGATGAAAGGGAGCTCCCTGGGCGCCTTTGACCTCCTTCTGGTAGGACAAGGCCATTACTGTGTCAGATTTGACGCCTTGTTCAAATATTTAAATGCATCTCATTAAGATTCTGTTCTCCTCACATTCTGAATGGTTATTTTCCATTCCAAGCACATGGTATCTTTCTTTTATTTCTTCATTGTGTTAGAGTTCTCCAGAGCAATAGAACCAGTAGGAGACTACATATAGTATTAATTTATATAATCTCTGTTTCCATGTGTGTGTGCGTGTGTGTGTGTGTGTGTGTGTGTGAGAGAGAGAGAGAGAGAGCACGCGAACGTGCACGTCCTAGCTCTAGAAGAAAGAGGACACGTGCCTTTCCTCCACAGTTTTGCTCCGCTTGAGCCGGGGTGGTGGCACATGCTAGCCTCACCCGGTAAAAGGCGGAGCCACGTGACTCCTGCTCAGGAGGAGCCGGAAGTGTGCAGGCTCTAGACACAGCCCCTCCTTTCTCTCCTTCTCCAACGTTTCCATCTCTAGGCGATGACGTTTTTTGTGCAGACATGATAAAACCTCTGTGGGAGGCTCAGGATCCCAGACACACACATCAGCGAAGGAACCGAGAAAAGCAGGTCTGCAGGCCCTGAGCGGGGCCCAGAATCCTAGGCAGTGGGAAAAGATGTTCTTGGGTATCTGTTGAGCAGAGAAGAGAAAAAATGAACTGGAGAAATGCCTACTATATACTTTTCCTAGTTCACATATTTCTTTTGTGTTTGCATTGTTTCAAAACAATCAGTGGCTGTTCCTCTTAATTAAAAAAAAAAAACCTTTATCACAAAAACACACTTTTTTTAATTCCATAAACACATTGCAATTAAAAGTCATATATAATTCATTAACATTAATATCTCTTTACCAAAGATAAAGTAGTCTTTCTCTAGGTTTAAAGTGGAGTTACTGTGAAAATAATTTTCACCTAAATTAGTTTTCCATTTTATTCCCTGCTGCTAGTAATAAAAACACATCTCCCAGCAGTGATGAAAGCATAATTTCTAATGCTTCACAGCAAAGTTTTAAAGTTTGATAAACCAGTACAGTCAAAAGCATAATCACAACTTTCAAGCATTTTTATTTTAGCTGACTACACTTTTAAAGTACATTATTGAAGAACTTTTTTCTCACTATTCATTTTATAATTTTTACATTCTTAATTATGGATCTATCAAATTGGTAGTCTAAGAAAACAGACCATATTTTAGTGCACTATTTCTTTAAAGTAATGACTAATTTTATAATTATGTTTTATTTCTACCAACAAATGATCACTGTTTTTTAATATTATCTATTGATAGTTTAATATTTCAAGTAATGCATCATAAAACACATATACAGATATTCTAAAAGTAACCAATTCTAGCTTGTTATTACACTTTACTTCAGGATTTTTTATATAATACCTAGAAAGTTTAAACAATTGAAAGAGTCTATAATTTTTTCAGTAATCTTTCAAGAAATATAATTGTATAAAATTAAGCTGACCCTCTGGACTGTAAATTCACTAAATACACACTAAACTCTGCCTTCCTTCCCTCGTCTGTGTCCAAATGATCCGCAGCCCAGCCCAAGGTCAGCAGAGGAAGTGCGCTGTGCGCCATTCTGACGCTAGCCAGAGCAGTCAGCATTTAGTTATATTAGGGGAATTATATCTTCTGACCTCAACATATGGCAGTTAAGTCCTGATCCCATGCTGATTCTGAGAAGTATTTCATAAGCTTTTCCTTGTCAACTAATTTGTCAATCTCCTTGTTTTTTATTGTTACAAATTGCAAGTGAAAATAATGTAAGCTTAGGTAACTCATTGGCTCCCTCTGGCCTTAGAAAATAAAGTATAATCTCATTAAAATGGCATAGAAAACATTTCACTGTCTAGCTCCCCTTCATCTTATGTCCCACTGTCCCTCCTTTCCAAATTTCACTGCTACACTGTCAGATTACACACACCCCTCAAGACTTTCCATATTAGTTATTCTGAACATGTTCCTTGTAGTTGGGATGACATTATCTGCAGTAGTCCTGGATGACTTCTGACTCTCCCACACTCATGTAAATCAACATCTCTGGGATGTTCTCTGCTTGCTGTGAGACCACTGCTCCTTAGACCTTGAGACAGTAGGAGGATCGCTCATTTAAGTGTAAAACTTTCCAGTGAGCATCTAAAGGCCCGGACCATGTGCTTTTCATTATGTTTGCACATGACAGGTGGTCCACAAAACGTTGATCAATTAGGTATGAAATGTGTATTTCAATCTCCTAAAAGTTTGTTTAAATTGATAAAGATGTAATAAATATTGAATATATTTTATGATGATTAGTGATAATTCTAATTTTCAAAATTTTAAAAGTTAATTATTTTATTAATGTCTAGAATGAAAGTGAAATCACAGTTCTTCAGCAGTTTGGAACTGAATAGTGAAACCCACAGGACATAATACTGGGTTACAGCACCATGTTCTGTACTTTTCACTGTAAATTTGCACTTTAGAGAAATATTAGCTGGCTGTGCATCTCAGTAGCTGCACCTGAGGGATACAGGAAGCATCTTCATGTTGACCCACTTGGTATGATGAACCCTAAGGTGTGCCCATGTGTGTAGAAGTGTCAAACTGGGATTTTACACACATAATGTTCTATATAACAGGTTTTGCATATATTTACATGAGCATCACAGGGGGAAAAATATACCCACACCATTCTTCTGTTGTGTATTTTGCCATAAATGGAATGTGGGTGTGGCTCACACTCCCTGTGCCTGGGGAAAGCAAAAACCCACTTGTGCGTTCATTCAGTTAGCAGACAAACAGCAAGATGTGTACAGGAGATCCAAAGCAGCAGCAGGTGAGTTACGCCCATGAAATGCTCATGGTTAAATTTCTGTGCATTTAGGATTTGATTTTTTAAAACTTTTCTTCTGATTTTTCTGATAAGAGTAGCACAATTCAATACAATGACATGTGAAAAACCAGATTTCAAAGATTTTGAGGAAACCAAAAGTGAGTCATCAGATCATTCATGCATGGATGATGAAGATGATAATAACTTTGACATTGGCCATGTGAGCTAATGTTCTGGTGACAGTGAAACAGAGCAAAAGTTGACTGACAAGGTGGGGGATGTAGCTCAGTGGCATGGTGCCTGCCTTGGAAGCACAAGGTCCTGAGTTCGATTCCCAGTTCCAAAAAAAAAAAAAAAAAGAATTGACTGACACAAACACAGTAAATGCACACCTCCTTGATTTAGATGATAAAGAAAACAGCAGTGTGAGTATATATTTGATTAGTTGAAATGGCATAAAAATGCTCATGCAACCAAATGAAACCATCTAATGTTAGAGCTAGGTCTGAAAATAAAGTGAGGATTTTGGCAGAGATGAAACCTATTGGACAGAAAGCCAGCACTGCTATTCAGTGTTGGAAATTGTAGCAGATGAAATGCTACATAAATGCTGAGGTACAAGTAAAATATTCTATATGCATCAATGGCCATACTCAAAATTGTATTCAGTATGACACCTCACTAGCTGAACTGAAAGGATTTATAGGTCTGCTGTACTAGCAGGGCTTTCCATTGGTAATCACAGGAATGTAAAAGACTTATGAAAAAGCGATGGGTGTGGGCTTGAGTTTTGTAGAATAATGATGACACTGAGGAGATTTGGTTTCCTTCAAAATTGCCTGAGGTTTGATGATAAAGCCACCCACTGAGAAAGAAAAAGAACTGATAATCTGGCTTCCATCCACTCATGGTTTGAGAGATTTCTAGGTAATTGTCAAGCAATTTATACACTATCTGAATACATAACTATTGGCTGTAGTTTCAGGCAGGACAGACAAAAAAACCTTCAAAGTATGGCATTAAAATCTATGCCCTTGTAGGTTTGAAGACATGTTATGCTTTCAATTTAGAAATTTATCCTGCAACTCAACCACCAGGTCCTTATTCTTAGAGTAATCAACCAAATGATGTTATAAACAGACTTGTTGGTCCTTTCACCCACTAATTGGAATATGGCATTTGACAGTTGGTTTCCCAGTTTACAACTGAATTTACATTTGCTAACAGAACACAAATTCATCAGCATAGAAACTGTACACAGGAACACAGCAGGATTTCCAAATGAAATACCATAATTTCAAAAGAGAGAACTGTATAGTACAATCTTTGGATTTCAGATAGGTATAACATTGGCCTCCTATATGGCAAAGAAAAACAAACTAATACTGCAATGCCAACATTGCATCGTGATTGAAATATTGACAGAAAACCTCAGCAAAACAGAAGCCTGAGATGGAAACTTTCTACAACAAAACCAGAGGCGGAGGAGATGTTGTGGTTTAGTTAGGCCACAATTACAAACGCAATGGAAACACAAAGCATTGGCCAATGGTTTTAATTTACTTGATCCTAAACATGGGTGGTGTAAATGGCTTGATCGTTTACAAAGAAAATAACAAGTGCAAAGTATCATGGAGAAATTTTCTTAGAAGATTGGGACTGGAACTCATAAGAGATCCTTTATAGTAGAGGAAAAACAAAATTTTTCCACTCAGGGAGCTATGCAAAAAAATTGTGGGGCACACTGTCAAGCTGACAGGTGCACAGGTAGACACAGCATCACAAAGACCTACTGTAATAACAGAAAACCAAAAAGATGTCAATTGTATCCTACAAGAATGGACAGGAAAACAAACCATACACACTATCAGCATAAGCAATAGTTGTGCATGGAGCATGAAGTTGTCCTGTGTGAAGACTGCCTTGGATGTGACACGTGAAGCAAGATTATTTCTGTGGTGGACTTTTGTTTGTATCTAAATTGTATGTTTTTTTTTCACATATGTTTTTATTTCTGATGTTATCTTTTAGATTCTGCAAGTAAGTAAATAGATAATATGAAAATGTTGATGTCTATTCTAAGCACTCGTTATATATTTGATATTTTATTTTATTTTATTGGTGTCTTACTTTCCTGCTAAACATTTCCTACAGCAGTCATGTCATTAGTTTATTGATCAGTTTCAGCTATTAAAACATTTCTCACTTACATATGATATATTTAAACCTCCAGAAGTCTCACAGCTATTTTGTCCATTGACTACACAGAAGTCAATCTCCTCTGACTATTTACATCTTTGAGGTTATCTAAATGCATTCTTGTCCCCAGAAAAGGATTCTTTTCCCCAAAATTGGGATCCAGGTTCATTTCAGAGCAGAACTGCTTCTCAACAAACATAGTTTACATATGACCACTGCTATATATAATTAGTTGACCCTTTAAGTAACTAATAATCTGAACCTTGCAGCACTGTCCTGATACTCAAAATCACACTGAAATAAACCACAGAGTAGACAGTGAGCAAATAACTTGAAAACTGAAAGAAATTCTACTAAAGTTTCCAAGAAAAAATAAGCAATATTAACTGTACTGTGTGGATATGAAAAAATTGTATGGAAGATTTGCAGAAGGTCTCACTAGGATTTCAGCTGATTACCTAATCTTCAAAAACAACTACCCCAAATAACAAAAAGTATTTTGTTTTAAAACTCCTTCACTGGACTCAGCTATGTGTTTTTATGGTCCTGGCTACTTAGAAGGCTGAAGCAAGAAGACAGTGTGAACAAGGAGTTCGAGATCAGCGTGGACAAAATACTGAAATCCTGCCTCAGAAAAATGTCTTGAAGCTCACATGAAACCAGGAATCCATCCCGTCTGTACCGGCCGACACGGAAACCATCATACTTCCTGAAGCACAGGGAAAACTGCAGACGGTTTTGCCTCAGTGAGGGGACAAAATTAGCCCCGACCTAAATGCTGCTCTAATCCCAGATAGCAAAGTGAGAACGCAATACCCAGAAGAGCATACCTCGAGAAGATTGAAAAGATGGTAAGTATCCAGGCTTCAGTAGGCAAATTTGTGTCGGACACCCATAAAATTTAATCAAGGGAACCCTGGAAAGATAATAAAACACATAAGGAGAGTAATATTAGGTAACTCAGCAAGACCACATATTCCACAGTGAAGGATTGGGAGGCGAATTAATAAAACAATCAGTGCAATTGTGATCCTGTGTAAAATTAGCTAGGAAAAACTGATCCTGAGAGATATAGAAGACAAATAATGATTAAAATTAAACTTCTAGAGATTAAAGTCCATGTCCAAGATGAAAAATTCACTGGGTGGGATTAACAGCATGATGGGCATTCCAGATGGAAAATAGAAAAGACTAATTTTGTCTTGTTAAATCACTTTAAAAAGTAACTGACTCTTGAAGAGGGGTGGAGTGGTATACATTTATAATTCCAGATCTCAGGAGACTGAGGCAGAAAGGTTGCCAAGAGTTCAAGAGCAGCCTGAGTTACATAGTGAGATCAAGGACAGCCTAAACTACACAGTGAGCTTCTGTCTAAAAAAAAAAAAACGACAGCAACAACAAAAAATATCTGACTCCTTTAAAATATATTATCAATACATTATACATTTCAGTGTGTTGTAGAACATAGAATAACACAAAAACCAAGATGGAAAAAAATAAATGTATACTGTCATAAGATTCTTATATTATGTGTAAATTTATATAATACAATGATAAGGAAGTCATATTTTCTTTTGTTTTAATAGTTGAAATAGTATGCACTAAAAGAGCCATTTTAAAAAGTCAGTAAACTAAAGGAATCACTAAACACACACACACACTCTCTCAATAAAGAGTTATAGTAACAAGCTAATGAAAGAGATGCACTGAGACCATAAAATCTATGCAAATGAAAGAAGACTATAGAAAAGAAAAGGACCACTGAGAACCAGTGTAAAATAGCAAAAATCAAGTGATAGATTTGAACTTAACTATTATCACTGATGGCATGAAAGAAAATGGCTTAAACATCTTAGTTAAAAGAAAAATATTATCAAATCATATAGATAAAGTTATACTCATCAATACACTTTTTATTAGGAACACACTTTACACATAAGCAAACTCTAGGTTAAAAGAACTGAAAGATGTACATTATGCTAGCACAATCAAACAGTATAGGAGGGAGTATAATAAGCAGAGATCAGTATACGTATGGATAAAGAGTATTATTTCACTGTGGAAAATAGGTCTATTCACTCATAAGAACTAATAGAATTTTTTACTTCAAAAACAATTGAAAATGCTATGCTATAAACAAAAGCTGATAGAAAGACTGAGGATTCACCTGAGTGGTAGAACACTGCCTAACACAGAAAGGCCCTGGGTTCCATCCCCATTAACACACACACACACACACACACACACACACACACAGCCAATAGAGCTGCAATGAGAAATAGAAAAAGCCATTATTGTAGTAGCACAATTTAAACTACCTTTTCTATAATAGCAGAACAAATAGAAAATGAATCAGATTTTAGAGAAATTGACCAACCTTATGAAAACATTTGGCCTAATTAACATCTACAGATAACTCCCACCAACAACAGAAGAATACACATGGAAAATTTAGCAAGACAAGGCACATTCAAGTCATGAAACCATTCTCAGTCAAAGAGAAAGAGGAGACAATATCCAAAATATGTTCCCTGCCCACAGTGCAATAAAATTAGAAATCAATAACAAAGATATATTGAAAGATATTTGGAAATTGGGTAACACACCTCTACACATGTGTAAATGAAGAAATCAAAGGTAAAATGCGTAAGCATTTTACAGAAATAAAAATAAAATCACAACATTGAATTTGGCAGAATTCATCTAATGCTATTGTTAGACGTAAGTGAATAGCACTGAAAACCTGTGTTAGGAAAGACAAAAGGTCTCAATTTTCAAAACCACACCTTCTACTGAAGAAAACAGAAAAATAAAGAGCAAATTAAGCTAAAAGTAAACAAAACATATCAAGTAAAATCAATGATATAAAACAAAAACTAAAAATATCTAGGTAAAAATCAATGATATTAAAAAAGAAAAACAATAGAAAAAAGCAATGAAATAAAAATGACTCCAAAGATTAAAAATTATGAAGCTCTAGCCACTTAAGAAAATGTAGAATATTTTAGCAAAGAATATTGTTTGAGTAATTTCCTGCTAAATATAGGAAAATATAGTCTTTAATTGGGGGACTGAGAAGAAAAAATCAAGATCATCATTTACAATAATGAACACCTACCCTAAAATTTGTTTCCCTACCACTTGCTTATATCTCAGTTTTCTACAAGGAAAATGATAGGTACATTATAAATGATAAAAAGCTGTAGATAGATAGATAAATAATAGCAACTTGCTCTTATCTTTCATAAATGAGGAAATATAACATGGCTTTTACCAATTTCATGATTTGAAAAATTCCAGCTAAAGTTCTATTAAGGTGCCTAAAATCCAATACAAAGACAGACACAATAACTCGTAATTCCTATCTCTTTCCTACTCCAGCTGAATCAAAATGGCGCAGTGAGAACACTGCTGCCTGGAGTATGAAGAGCTGAGCCCTGCTTCAGGGTTCTCTGACACCTAAGTACTAACTTTAATTCTCGTATTGCAGCTTCCTAGCCTGAAATGTGAAGGAATTAGAGTGAGCAGTGTCTCTAAAGCTAGAGTCCAGGGAACTGCATCTAACTGAAAAGCTTCTGTGCCAATAGACATTCTCCAGGGTACATAGACAGTTTTTAACACAACACCAAAAGACCAAACAACTTAATCCCTAAGTGGCAAATGCACTGAACAGCTTTCGAAAGAACTACAAAGAGCCGGTACTTTTCTGAAAAGGTATCCAGCATCGCTATCCATCAGAGAAATGTCAGTCAGAACTATGCTGAAATTCCACCTCACCTCGGTCAGAATGGCTGTCATCAACCCAAAACCGAACACACAACAAAATACCGATAAATGGGGCCAAAGGCTCAGGGTAGAAGGAACGCTTACAAAGCATCCGTGGGGTTATAAATTAGCAAAGCACTACTGAAATCAGAGTGAAGTTCATCAAAAATCTACAAATAAAACTGCCACATCACCCAGATCTACCACTCCAAATTATGTACTCAAAGAAATTAAAGTCAGCGTAGAGGTCCCTCTGTACCCATGATTATCCGGGCAGAATTCACAATGGCCAGGTTATGGAGTCAGTCTAAGCACCCATCAATAAGTGAATGGACAGAGAAATGTAGTACATGTAGGTACACGTAAGGTATTTGCCATGTCTTACATAATACATATGAATGCGTACATGTATACACCATAAAGAAGAACCAAAGCACATCGCCTGCACGAAAAGGGAGAGAACAGAAGACCATCGTGTTCAGAGAAATAAGCCAGACTCAGAAAGACAAAAATAGCAGCATGTTTCTCCAGATGTGGAATTTAGAAAGACAGAAAGGAAGTAAAAGAAGATACGAAAGTGGAAGGGAGACTGTTAGAGAAGGGAAGGAAGGAGACAGGACGGGAACGGCAGATCCTGAGTATCATGTGCGTGTATGAAAACGTCACGGTGAAGTCCACTCGGTGTAATTCATGTGTAATACTTTTAAAAACCTAGCGTCTGTGTTCCCTCCTTCATCAGTAGACATGTTTCAAGGCCCTGCAATATTTATTTAGCTCAGGGTTTTAATCCCCAACTCATTAAGATCAACATTTTCAGATTACCTGTAAGAAGCCTCCTTACGCATAATGAGCATACCTGAAGCCTGACAGCTACGCTTTCATGGATGCCAGCCCGTATTTCATTGACTAAACAGCCTTGCACAAGGAATTCAGAGAATAATGAAATGCAAGTCAAGACAGGCGGTAGAAAGGGGATTTCCTTGTAGTGCAGTAGATATCACTGTGGGGATTGAGACCTCCCAGTTACACCCTGGCATCACCAAATGACTAAGCCAAAGCCAAAACCAAAAACAAAGCAAAATTAAAGTTTAAAAAGGAGAGTGCGCTTTAAAGTTTGAGCCAAAATGCAGTTTTACCGAAAGTACTACACCTGTCATCAGTGGTATCTGCCGTCCGTCCTATCAGTACTATTAATTGAAGGTCCTGTGTGAATTTTTATTCTATCAACTTGGTTTGGCTGTATAATTTTATAGACGCTTGTAAGTATTCTAGTTTTATGTTTAGTGAATTGAGAAGAAGCGTAGAAACCATTTAAGTCAATACTAAAGAAAGTACCAAAGAGTTGCTGCTTTTTTAAAAAGTAGTTTCATAAACTACCAATCCGAGAAGCACCGGGAAGGGAAGGAGGAGGCGGAGAGCGTGGAGGGCGGGCGGGAGCGGATGGAACGAAGGAAAATAAAGACTTGAGATGCATCCTGCCCACAACCCCGGGCGACCGCGATCGCTGTGCGCTGGAAACACGCACAGGGAGGGAAGCCTGCAGGAAACACGTTCTAAGACCTGCTCTCAAGTACCGTTGCTTTTTCTCTGGGAAAATATACTACTTACCACCACCAGAGGTCAGCAAGATGCCTGGGTGGAATGCGGTTCCGCACCCCCACCCCCGCTCTCCTTGAAAAATTAGGATAGAAAAAGTCGGCTCTTTCTTTCTTTCCTGAAAGAAACTGTCAATGAGTCCTTGATTGATCAATATTGCATGTCTCTCTCTGTTTTCATGAGAAACCACTTTGAAGATATCAGTATGTAATGCAATAAGCATTGTTAATTTCCTAACGCTTTGTTTGTAACTCTGTATTGTCTGTACTGTTCTTTTGCTATTTTGTAAAAGGCTGTCTGTCTGTTAAGGTTTTCCTTCTTTTATTTTTAAAATAAAAAAATAAAATAAAAGGATTAAAAAAAAAAAAAAAAAAAAAAAGAAAAAGTCGGCTGCAGCCAAGCTCTATATACGAGCCGTCGGCTTTTCTCCCCGCTCTCTGAGAAATTCCGTACAGGGCTCCTTAACCCCTTTCCTGCTTGTCTGAGTCCTTCTCCTCGCTTGCGGGACAAGACACGCAGCCCCAGTTCAGAGGAGAAGAGGCTTCTTTCGGCTGACGGTTGAGAAGGTTCAGTGTTTTCTGCAGCTTAAACAAAGCCGCACCGTGCAAATGTCCCCGCTGATAAACCCCTGTGCCCCGTGGGGAAGTCTAGATAGAAGGCACAGCACTGTCTTAATGTAATTTTATCCTTGGCCTCGCGTCGTTTGTGACAGCGAGCACACACTCCAGTGCTGTTGGGATAAATATGTTTAGCTATGCTAGTGTTTATATAAAAGAGCATTTGCATCTAGGAGACATTGATCTCTTTCAGAAAATAAATCTAGGAGGAGCGGAAAGATGAATCAGAAAAAACAAAGATTGAAGAGAGCAATATTTAATATTTATTGAATACCTGTCCTAGGGATATACTAATTGCTTTCATAAATGAGAATCTGTCCACAAAGGAGAGAAATGGTGACCTCACGTTACAAAAAGGACAGGCAGAGACTCCCGCCACTACTGAAGATCTAGTCGGCAACTCCGACGTGCTGCTGTGGTCCCAGTTGCCGCCTGACCCCTCGGGAGGCTGGGCGGGAGGACAGAGAGGCGGCCAGGGGTGGTGGCAACAGGCGGAGCAAAGAGCAGGAAGGATCAGAAAGTCCCTCAGGAAGGTAGATCGGGAGGACGCTGTCCGTGACTAGAAGTGGGAGGTGACATTAAATGCTGCGCGAACTCTGAGGATTTCAGCTTAGACAAGTACACACGTGTTTTTCATTAATGAAATGAAGGAATGGGTTTAGAAAGGTGGATGCCCACGACCTTTGCTCTAGACCTGTGGCGTTGTGTTGTAACAAGAGCCAACTGATTTAACAACCACTTACTGACTACCTACTATGTGCTAGATGCTGCTCTTGGCATCTGAAATACACCAACTAACAGAAGCAGTCTAAGGTCCCTACCCTTCAAGAGCTTGCATTTTCATAGGAAGAAACTCAGTAAGGAAAAAATCACAGTAAATAAGTAAACATTTTAGCAGGTAGAAAGTGACAAAGTTCCCTAAAAGGCAAGCAAAGTAAAGCAGAACAAAAACTGATTTGGGGATAGCTGGGATGAGCAAAATGTAGTATTAACTAAGATTATGAATTTAAAAGTTAGGTGATGAAATACGTACGTATATCAGCTAGTGCACTTCTCCTGCACTATGCCCGAAAACTCTAATACCACCTCAGGAATTTCAAATTTTCTAGTTTCCACATTAAAAGTGAATTTAGATACTGAGATTTACTTTTACAATTTGTTAATTTTACGTGGTTAAAATGCGATCATTTCGACATGAACTCAGCATGCAAACTGCGTGTTTCACTTTCCGTCAGCGCTTCAGAATTCAGTATTTTCAGTGGTTTCGAAGGGTTTCCGGTTCTCAAGGCCTCACGAATGCTTTCCAGTGTTGCCACATTTTGGACCCTTCCGTCCACTTCATCAGTAATGTTCAAAAAATGTTCTGACATGTTGATTTCATTTGATACAGATCACTAATTCCAATATTCAAGGAACCCTCTCGACAAATAATTGAATCCAGCTCTAAGTGTTCTTACGGAAACACTGACTTGAATGTGGATCAGTAGCCCCGTGCCCACGCGTTTTCCCTGTCCGTTCTCATGTTCTATAGTTCCATCTCAGGGGCCACGTCCTCAGGTGGGCTGTGAGACAACGGCCCCGCCGTTTTGTCTCCCTCCAAAAGCCCTGAGGCAGTCAGCTTTCTCCGCGCACACCACGGTCATGCACTGCCTTGCCGAGACCCCGAGGCAGCAGGCCAACTGCCTGGACTGAATGGTCAACAGCCGTGAGCCACGAGAAACCTCTTCTCTTTTTTAAGCTAATCACCTCAGGTGTTTTGTTACAGTAAGGAAAATAATGACTGACAGAATTGGCACGTCACAAATTTTTTTTCCCACAGCAGGGAATTTCTCCTTTCTGGCATTCTGAGATCTAATGTAGGTTGGTGGAAGCAGGTTAGGAGAAGAATTATGTCACCTTGTAAATCTCTGGCTTCAAGCAACCATTTCTCATGTTCTTCAGGCAATAGGAAACTGTTGTCTTCTGAATAAGCAGAAAGCTCAGGCTCCCATTGGCCAAAAGAGGTTTCGAGTCCTAGTGCTCCCTTCCTGGGGACTTAATTTTGACACAGAAAACATTTCAGAAGCTGGGCGGTGAATCTTCTTTTCAACCCTGATGATCTTATTAGAAGACCTGGGACCTGATTTTCAGTGAGAGGAGAAGCTACGGCTGGAGAAACCAGAGTATCCTTTAGCACAGCCAGAATGCCCTTGTCTTTTCAAGCAGTTGAAACTGACAGTCAATTTGCGGGACTTGATCACTCTGCCGAGGGTGGAACTACCGCTTCAGTGCTGCTCGGAAGCGTCAACACCCTTCGCAATCATTCTCATCTTTTCCATACCCGCTGCACTCGATAGTTGCCATTTCTGTAATATATTAACCCCACATCTATCGATTCACTGCTAGGAACAAGTGCACATTTAGTAATTGTGATGCCAACTTATTTTCCTGCTATTATGTTGCTTTAGGGGAAGGTTGGGGACCATCTGTGACGTTGCCAGGTAACGAGAAAGCGGAGACTGAGGATAAGTTTAAATTCTTAGCTGTAGAGGGCAGCACTCCCGGTGTGAGGTTTGTAGATCTATATGCACTGACTGCTAAGAACTGCAGGATCTTCACCCTCGTTTCAAATGTACTGACTGAGAAAGTCTAGGGGTTAACCAGACGTGGGGGCTCCACAAAGCTTTTCAACTGCATCTAAGGTTCACTAAACGTGCGTGTGTACTATTCATAGGAAGATGCAGGTTCAGGATGGTGGAAGCAAGGAAACGGAAGCAGGAAATGGGAAGCAAATGAAACGTTCACAAGGCATGGTCGGCCAGCTGCGTCATCCGCAGGGCACAGCTCCACACGGGACAGGGGCGACGGGGTCGGTGTCGCCACCTCGCTTCCTCAGTTGCATCGCACGCGTTCCCTTGACACCTGCGTTACGTGTCATTAATTACTTTTCGAAGGAGCTCTTGCTTGTTGCTGCTCTTCCTTTTCCCCAGCCTCCTGCCAAATAGAAATCGCGGTACGTCCCGCCTGGCTTACCGCAAACTTCTTCCTAGGCCGAGCTCCCGCACCAGGCTTTCCATGCCCACACCCATGTCTTCGCTCTGTCCTGCGCAGGACAAGTTTTTAAAGAAGCACCATGTTTAAAGATGTTTCCTACATTGAAAACTAGTCAAAATTCTTAAGTGTTGTTTAAACACTCCCCCTTTACTGTCCTCATCTTACCTCTTACAATCCATTTTACAAATTCTCCACTTTCATCAGTAAGTTTGTTCTTCAGTTTTCTTTAGGACACAGGTTGTAAATGCATTCATAGCGTGGTTCCGGAGAATGTAGGCTAACTGGACTGTTTGAAAGTTAGTTAGGAAACTAAACTTGTACATGCGGTAGGGATAAAAGGTGAGAACTGAAGGAAAGTACACTCCTGAGAGAAAATTCAGTGCATCCATTGCTGGCACAGAGTCGCCGCTCCGGTCTGAGTGAGGACAGCCCCCCAGGGGTCGTACGCGGAGGGTTCTCCAGGGGGCACTAGTAGGAGGTACTGTGGGCCTTTAAGAAGTGAGACCTTACGAGAAGCCCTAGGTCACTGGAGACATGCCGCTGAGGGGGACTGGGGGACCCCGTGACTTATTTTCCTTTTCAGGGGAGGACCGGGAATCAAACTCCAGACCCTGAGCTTGTCAGGCAGGCGCTGTGCCGCTGAGCTGTATCCCCAGCCCCCGTGATCTGTTTTCCATTTCTCTCCCCTTTCTAGCTCATGACCTAAGCAGTTTGCTCTGTCATGTCTCCTGACACGGTATGCCAGCCTCACCACCAGCTCAGGCGGGGTCTGGAAGTTGGAATTGAATGTCCAGGACTATGTGCTACTAGGCCTTTTCTCTTTATAAATTAATTGCCTCAGCTATTTCATTACAGAAATGTGAAGATGAGTAATACAGTCGATTAAAGGCCAGTCTTGCTGGGACTCTTTACACAAGCACTATTATTTATTTAGTGGTTGTTCGTAAACCTGAGGGAGAGTACTTTCATCTTGAATCTGCTCATTTAAACTGTTTTTCTTTACTTTGAAAGTGACAGACAAAATACCAATTGGGGCCATCTGGTATCTGGACAGGATCAACTTCAAATGCTAATCAAGCTCAAACAGTCTAGACCATAAATAGAGGTGGAATTACTGCCCAAGGTATAGATTCAGGATAATAATAAAAATGGGCTTTTTTCCAGGGTTGCAAGTGGATCTAGTTTTCAAAATACGTTACTGAGAATTATTTAAGTAAAAATTTTTACCGGAGAACATATGGTTTCATTTACTGTTACTCACTCATCCTTAAATAATTATATTCAATATTTATTTTGAAGCGGTATGAAGCCATGACAAGAGCACTAAATATTTGGCAGCACAAAGCTGAACAATTTATCAATATTTGGTAAAGAAAAACAGCATTTATAAAGACCAGATGGTTTTCCTGCATAAAATTTTAAGTAATGGATAGCATTTATGTATGAATTATAGGTTAAAATGAAAGTATAAGCAAGACTTCAGGTATATAGAAGGAAAGTGACTATTCTGTTCAGACCTCTGGTCCTGATTCACAAAATCCTAAATAATCTTCAGTTGTATTTATGTAAATATCCAATGAGAATATACTATAAAATTACTCCGGAAGTTTAGAGAATATAGCTGTAATGGCTCTCAAAGGTCTTCAGAGCTTCTGGACTTGCAGACTATGAAGTCGAGGCCTAGAAAGTTTAGGATGTAATCGGCTCGTGTACAGTCTGCTGCTCAAAGCCAGTGTGCTAACCCTTCCAGCAGCCGTGCTACACCCTTCTTCCCCTTTAGGTGAATACCGCTCATTATCACACTGTCAGCATTCACTCAGTAGACAGTGGACTGGGTATGAGGACAAAGCCTACTGCTCAGAGAGACACACGCACCATTGCGCATTTCCTTGGGGCAAGGGTAAACAAAAAAGGCAAAATGTAAGACAGAAAAAATACTACCACTTTAGCAAGAGAGAGGATGTAGGAGGTGGCAGCAGGAGAATATTACTTTTCTTGCTTAAGTCAACTACACTTCTGGCAAAATGCTCCGATATCCTAGAAGCAGATTTAGCAAATGATCAGTTCAGAGGTCAGACTGACTTCAACATTAGCAGTGATACAAAATTTTCACGTACAGACAGGAATAAATTATGTATGTTTCACTTGGTAGATGCCAATATTCGAATAAATCTTTATAAGAAATTACAACCCAAATCTGTCTAGTATTTGGAATATCAATCCAATGTGCAACATTCTCTGAGGAGTAAATTTGACCATAAATCATTCAAAATGCATTCACAAACAAAGTCCTGATAAAATAAAATAATTCAAGCTACAATAGATAAAATAACTTTGATTTGAAGTCCTAAGGAAGAAATTCAAAGTTGCCTGAGTATGTTTCAAAATATGACTGAATATGTATAAGTAACAGATAAAAATTCAAATTCGTCATTAAGAACAGTATATTATACAAATGTTTATTTACTTCTCCACCCAGAATATAATAAAGTTACTCAAGTTTGATTCTAAAAATGAAACGTTCTATAAAAATGAAAGGAAAATTATACAGTAGTGAGGTAAAGTAAGCAATAACTCTAAACAGGAGAACAATAAACCTTACAGTATTTCAAATAAATGTACAAAAATATGTATAGCCTCTCAATAATAAACTGATGATTAAAATTTTGAGAAACTTTCTCACAAAAAGGTCTAAGGATAGATGTCTTCATTTCCCTAATTTGCTTTTACTACTACTACTATTAATACTAATAATAATAATAATAATAATTGGAGGGAAACCTTTTTTAATGAAATAAAAAGTTTTACTCCTACACCACTATGACTATCAACTCCCAAACACAGTGCCACTAATCGAGATGTGATAGCAAGGGTTTATGGGAACCTTTGCAGAATTCTCTCAAAAAGCAGACTTGCCTGGAATTGGAAGTTATAGACCTAAAAAGTGTTACCTTTAATTGCTTTAATCACCGTTTGAGCAGCACAGAATACCTAAAATATAGGAAACAGTTTAAGTGTCAGCTCATTCACCATCCACGTCTGCTGTACCCCAGATTTAACACTTATGAGTTTTACTGGAAACTATGACTTGGATGTACTTGAACAGGGAGCTCTACTTATACACACAAACCATGGAAGAATTTCTGATGCATGATCCCCATGAAAGAATGGTTGGCAAAGGAATACTGAAGGTTTTCAGAAGAAAAAGAGGAGTAAACAAAGAGGGACAAAAGAAGGGTGAGAGGGAAGAAGGAAAGGAGAAAGGAAGTTGGGGAAGGAGGGGCGGAGGGAAGGAAGGTAAGTGCAAGGTCCTGAGTTCAATTCCTGGTACCAAAATAAATCTAATCTGTTCACATACCAGCTTCCCGAGATGGCTGTACTCATTATATGTCACAAACGGTTGTTAATAATAAATTAAAATAAATGCTGTGACTCTGAACTCCTGCTCAGCTCAGCTCAGCAGTAAATACGGAACAAAAGGCAAAAATGTTCTGTCAAGCAGAAGACCAAGCAAGATGTGTTACTTGCAGCTGCCGTGACTGAGGCGTGTTCCTCTCCCCAGATGTCATGCTCCGCCCAGCGCTAACTTCCTCCCCGCTAATGAGTTCACATAACGAAAAGGAAACTACATGACTATGGAAACAGCAAAGCAAGCTGACTCACAAATTTTACTTCCTAGGAAACTAACAACAGGACTCCGAGAGTTACGCACGGGAGATTAGCTATGGAGTACTCCCAGGTACTTCATGAGGGAATTAGGGCAGCAAAATCTGGCAAGTGAAGGGATTGAACTTGTACCTTATTTGTTGTAGATTCATTGTTCCTGAAGTCAGATGGCACGTCTTCAAAGTGTATTCTTTTATGAAGTTCCTTTGTCTCTTCTGTCATTTGCATTTTACATGCATTTGAGTATTTGTTATTTTGTAAGAGAAAATATCTGTTGGGATGTTATGGAGACTGAGATAAATTTATAGATCACTTCAGGTAGAGCTGATATATTAGCTATATCATTTTTCCCACCCATTAACATACTATATCTTGTCATATACATATGTCTTCTTCCATTTATTTCAGCAATATTTTACAGTTTTTAGTGTAAAATTATTGCATACATTTTGGCCAACATATCTCTAAACTTTTTCTATTTGTTGTGTTACATCCAATGATGCATTCTTAAAACATTAACATTCAGATAACTCATGGCTTGCACATTGCTTGTGTACCCCTGAATTGTGCTGAAAATCATTTCAATTTTCACTACAAATCAGTATCATATTGTCTCCCTAGTGTAAGTAACTGAAAGAGTAAATAAGATTTAAAAAAGATACAATAAATATTGTGAAAGGGAAAGAAACTGCTCGAAAGGAAAGAACAACTGGGATGGGGGAAAGGAGAAAAGGAAGTAAGATAACTGCACTACTAATTTTTATGAGTTCATTGAAAGGAACAGTTAGTGCTTCTGTTGGTTGATCAGTTTTGCATAGCTGCACCTGGTGATCTGAGCAACTACTTTGAAGATAGCAGGATGCAACATAACAACCATTGTTAATTTCCTCTCATCTTGTTTTGAAATTCTGTATCATTTTTATTGGTTTTTTATTCGTTTTAAAATAAAAAAATAAACAGTAAAAAATTAAAATCGGTATTGAAGTAGAAACTCTAAATATAAATAGCACGTAGCAGCGCAGGGTGATTACAATGTGCCCATTGTAACTGTACGGACTCTGCGCCTCAACAGCGGGAACATTGTCAGAGAGTGAGGAGACAGTGAGATTCCCAAACAACTGGCCAACAGACTAGGAACAGAAACACGCTTTCCTACGACTGCTGGAAATGCGGAGGAATGAATTGTATGCAGTGCAGCAGCTGTTTCTGCAAACTGTGACAGCTAATAGTTATAAAGATATTTCACCAAGTCAATTTGTGTGTTGATTAAAAATTATGAAGTTCTCATATCAAAATCAATAATAGGGAAGAAAAACTATCCACCTTCAAAAACTAACTTACAAGGAGAAGAGACAGGGGAAGCACACCACTGACTGCTTTGGAGTCTCGGCAACAAGAGCAGGATCAAAGGTCCCAGCGTATTTAGCCTGGAGTAAAAGCTATCCCAGAGCGATGCACAGAGTATTTTCCTCTCTCTCTCTCTCTCTCTCTCTCTCTCTCTCTCTCTCTCATTATCTGTTCATCACATTGTTTCATAGGATGATCACCTAAAAGAAGGGAAGGTTCTTACCTTTATGAGATGTAAGAAGAAAACCTTCCTATGGTTCTGTCCTTAATTATAGCTTTTCTAGATGAAATATAGTAAAATATAGAGACAGATATAGATATATTTAGATTAGATAGAGAAGAACCAGTCTTATCACTAAATTTTAGCAACACACGAACATGGAATATAAATGTTCGTTAAGTTTAGCCCTCACATATACTTGTAACAGTGGATTACCTCTCAATAAGGAATTTTCTTCAAGTCTCTTCTCTTCCTAGTCTTAGCAGATATCCCCACAAGGAGGTACCTGATATTACTAGTTGGCTGGCTGTAACTGTAAGCCCTACTTTTAAAAGAAGTGTACTGCTGGAATCTAAAGTCATCAGATAGAAGTCACATCTGAGCATTCTCTGCACCCTAAAAGTAAGTCAGCTATATATCAATTGCAATTTAAAACCATTTCTTCTGATTCTACTCATAAAGGACAGATTAGAAGGAATTTATTGCAGTTAATATGACTTTTTAAAGATAGCTTTAATAAAACATTAGTTTTTTTACTAAGGAAAACTCCATGGTCTGCATTCACTTTTAATTCAAGAAACCATTTCTCTTTTTTTGTTTGTTTGTTTTGTTTTGTTTTGTTTTTTTCCGGTACCGGGAATCGAACTCATGACCTCACGCTTGCCAGGCAGGTGCTGTGCCACTGAGCTAAATCCCCAACGCCAAGAAACCATTTCTGTATATTTAATTACTATATTATTTCCCCTCCATCAGGACTCAGCTTGAATATCACCTGTTACATCAAGTTTTATCCTTTCATTTTATTTATTTTTTTTTTTAATTGTTTGGTACCGGAAATCAAACTCAGGACCTTGCACTTGCCAGGCAGGCGCTTATGCCACTGGGCGATATCCCTGGCCCCTATCCTCTCATTTTAATTCTGATGTATAGTTCTGTTCCATGAACTTTTATAATGTTCTTCCTCATATTGCTATATAATCATACAAATTTATCAAAGAAAAGGAAGATATTCTGCATTCATAGACATGGAGGTGCAGCAGACCTATAATGGGGAGGAACAGATATGGGGGGGTTGTTGTTTATTGTCTTTTTTTCTTTTTTAAATCTAAGCAATTGAAAGTCTTTCATGCATGCTGGGATAACCACAACTCAAACATCTGCCAAACACACTTCCTCTGTCCTTCTTATCACCCTGCTCTGCATTTGAAACCAAGCCCAAGGGATTTGGTGAGGCCTTGTTTATTTTCCAAGATGCACTGGGCTATTGATCGTCAGCTCAAGAAACAAAAGGAAAGGCCCATTTGGGGAGTTAGGGTTTCAGTCTGCAGTATTTGGGCTGCCACAACAAAACGCCGCAGGCTCCGTGGCTTACAAAACGGAAAGGTATTTTCACATTTAAAAATCCATTTTTGGAGGCTGATCCACCATGATCGTGGTAGGATCGTGGTAGGACTCTGATGGGGTTTTCTTCTCAGTATGCAGAGAGTGCGTTCCCTCCCCCCACCCCGTGTGTTCAAAATGCCTCTCCTTGGTTATTTATGTGCAGAGAGAAGCACCAAGTTCCCCAGTGTCCCACTTTATAAGCTGTCTAGGGGCTGGGGATTTAGCTCAGCGGCAAAGCGCCTGCCTGACAAGTGCAAGGTCGTGAGTTCGGTTCCTGGTACCGGAGAAAAGCCAAAAAAAAACAAACAAAAAATTTATAAGCTGTCTAATCCACAGAGGCCCCACTGTCACACCATGGTCTCACCCTCATACTATCCACAGATTCCAAATACCTTCACATTAGAAGTGAGGACTTCAACATATAGATTTTTAAATTTTATTTGTTTTTTATGGGCACATGTTCACACTACAAGATGATCACATCCATCATTTGTACGTGTACCAACACATCTTGTTTTTTTTGTTCTTTTCCCTTCCCTTCAACCTTTTCCTCCCTTTCCATTTACAAAGGCTACAGTTCCATTTTTACCTTCAATTCTTTTTTTCTAAATCCCTTTTCCCTTTCTTCCTTCCTTCTCTTCCTATCTCTTGTTCCCCCTTCCATTTGAAAAAGTTCTTCTTTTTTGCTAATATCTATCCTCCACTTTGCTCCTTTATTTATACTTTGAGTTTCTCACCCAAGAAAAACAATGTGATATTTAAATTTAGTTGTCTGATTTATTTCACTTAAGATTATGAACTTGAAGTGCATCCATTTACCTATAAATTTCTCAAATTTATTTTTCCTTTTTGGGAGAATGGTATACAAATATCACACTTTCTTTCTCCATTCATGCACTGGTGGACATATGGACTGTTTCCAAGATTTAGCTATTACGAATTATGCTATTATAAGCATAGGAACGCATGTGTCACTGCAGTGTGACAGCCTTAACTCTTTCAGGAAGATACCTAAAAGGAGAGCGCCTGCTTTAAGGCAACCTTTAGTTTTAGTTTTTTGTGGAATCCCCAAGCTGCCTTCCTTTGTGGATGTACCATCTTACACTCCCGCCAGCAATCAGGGTGGATTTCCTCTTCCCCACAGCCGTACTAGCATTTGTTATTGGTCAATTTCTTGATGCTAACCATTCTTTGTGGCATGAAATGGAGCCTCGGTGTTGTTTTAATTTGTATTTCTGGAATGGCCAGTGATGTTAAGCACTTTTCCATATGTTTGTTGGCATCAGTACTTTGTCTATTGATTTGCTGTGCCCATTTTTGGACTGGGTCTTTAAATTTGGGGGACCTAATTTTTGAGATCTTTAAAATTCTAACTATTAGTTCTCTGTCTAAGGAATAGCTGGCAAAATTCTT
The DNA here is from genome assembly GCF_000276665.1 of Chinchilla lanigera. NCBI lineage: Eukaryota > Metazoa > Chordata > Mammalia > Rodentia > Chinchillidae > Chinchilla > Chinchilla lanigera. Next base: position 2,609,374 of record NW_004955444.1, on the reverse strand, counting down.
TTGCATTCTGTAGATTTTCTCTTCTCTGTGTTGGCAGTTTTCCTTGCTATGCAGAAGCTTTTTAATTTTATAAGATCTCAATTTTTGTTTTGGTAATACTTCCCTTCCAACTGGAATTTTGTTGCTAAAGTCTTTCTCTACACCCGAGTCTTCAAAAGTTTTACCTAGTCTGTCTTCCAGAGATTCAGTGTTTCTGTTTTAATATTTAGATCTCTGATCCATTTTGATTTAGTGCATGCTGAAAGACATAGGTCTAGTGTTAGTCTTCAGCATGTGGAAACCAGGTTTTCCAACACCATTTGTTAAAGCTGCTAGTTTTCTTCCAGAGAAGGTTTGGTCCTTCATCGAAGATAAGGTAGCTGTGTGCTGTTGGAGTTGTTTCTTCATCTTCCGTTGTGTTCCACTGACCCATAAGTCTGCTTTTGTTTGTTGTTTGTTTGTTCTTGTCACAAGTCTGTTTTCTCTGGGCTGTGAGAAATGCTATTGGTATTTTGACTGGGATTTTATTGAATCTATATAATAGCTTTGGAGATATAGCCATTTTCACTGCATTGGTTCTGCCTATCCTAAAACAGGGCATATCTTTTCATTTTCTGATATCATCTTCAATTTCCTTTTTCACAGCACTGTGACTTTCAGTATAGATGTTTTTCAATACCTGGGTTAGGTTAATTTCTAAGTAGTTCATTTGTCTTGATGCTATTCTGAAAGGTATTGTTTCCTAATTTCTCTCTAGTGAGCTTGTTATTGGCTCCCTTCTGTTTCTTGTTTGTCCACGACTAGGTTGGTTATTTCCTGTCTCTGCTGTCCTGTGCCAAGGGGATGCAAAATGTAGAGCTGGCTTGGAGCTGGTGGTGGTCATACCACATGGCCAGCATGGGCCTGCGTGCTTGCACCAGGGCTGGGGTGAGGGAGTGCCACCTGGCCAATCTCTATCTTTCTTTATTTAAACACACCCTCTTTTTTTCTATCATATCTCCTAGCTTCTCCCAGTAGTACTTGGCTTTAGAAACAATTGACACCAATATCAGACTACCCTGCTTTAGTAAAGTACTGTTATAAATGCAAACATAAAAAGAATTCTAAACATTTTTAAACTTGGGGCGATCCTTATACATCTAAGTCATTGATTACTTCAATATTTTTCTTGGAAGTATATGATATACCCTTATGTACTTGGGTGCACTTTTTTGGTGTGCTGGTAGGTTACACATTTTAAATTAAATTAGATCTTCTTGATCTTAATTGTGCATTACAATTCCAAGAACATTTTTTAAATTCCCAAGTATAAGCCTTGCTCTCAGCCAACTGATTTAAAATGTCCAGGGAACAGAATCTGGATATATGTACCTTATAAAAAGTTTTTGGCTGATTTTAATAAGGAACAATTAATGTAAAATTTCAAAGTTTTAA
>NW_004955444.1:2596077-2607820 GCF_000276665.1 Chinchilla lanigera | reverse complement strand
GTCATGAGTTCGATTACCGGTACCACAAAAAAAATTGATTAAAAAAAAAAAAAAAAAAAAAAAAAAAAGTCCTGTCCAATATCTATACCTTGACTTAAACAGTAAACATAAAAAATGTAGTTTTAACAAGTTTTCTTTAATACAGTCAAAAATTTAATAGGAAGCTAGCAGGACAAGAACATCTTATAGGGTACAAACTGTGCATTAAAAGCGTGATCAAAAAATATAATGAATTATTTTTTCAATTTTAAAGAGTAAAAGAAAAAGAGTAGCAAAATACCAACATCACAGACAAAAACAAAACAAAGCAAAGACATTAAAAGTGATACAGGGCTTCAAAACAAAATGATAGGAACTAACAGTGGTTGCTACATTACATATTGTTGTCTTCAGTGAAGTTGTTCAGATTACTAGATCTAAGATGGCAAGATTGATCGAACCTTTAAAGAGAATGCACCCCTGTTTATAGCAGCATAACTTGTCATAGCTAAATCACAAATGCTATTTTTAAAAATTTATTACAGTAAAAGATAAATTGCCTTGAGTCTCCATCAGCATAATTCCCCCAATTCTGAACACATTTATGCCATCAATTGTGATGATATCTTTTACTATAATTTTTTTATTTAAACATTCACCACATTTTGAAATCATCCCCAGTATGTCTAAGACTCTTGAGCCCAAATTTCCTTTAATCTCTTAAAATACTTTCTCACTTGCTGAAATAAAATAATCTTCCTTTTCCTAAACAATATATTATGTCTTACTAAATCATGTTTATTTATTTTAAAACTATGTAAGGAATCTCCAAAGTTTCCAGGTAGTACTAAGTATTGCTGCATATCCTGAACTGTTAAATAATGTTCCAATAATGGAAATAATGTCCCATAATATTCATATCATATATATTCTTTATAGATCAGATTACATTTGCATATGGCTGAAGCTAGGGGACATGATAAGTTAAACCAAAAGGAGATTATACAGCTAATAGGAGACAGTTTATAGCCAATGACTATACTCTTGTCATCTCTCAGAACTTAACCAGGTGACACTAATACAATGTGGAATATAGTATACTAAAGTTAGAAACTGATGATGCTGTAGAATTTAACATGGATAAGTGACAATTCTCTTGGAAGGAAATTGAGGAAAGGTGTCAAAGACTCCAAGTGGCAGATACGTTCAAATACATGTATTATACAAGAGCAGGGAATCTGCCCTGTGCCTATGATCACTACGGGGTCCTAAAGAGCTCGCCTTCGCTAATGGAAGTGTTCCTTTCACGAAGACAGAAAGGCTCAGGGGAGGAGGCACAGGTGTCATTGAGAAACTCGGTGCAGGCTGCCTTTTCATGCTAGAATTGACAGTCAGTAATGCTACCATGTTATTAGGTCCTTAACATCAATAAAGATGGTGGATTTTCTTTTTGGTAAGAGACCCTACTGTAGCATGTAATCATCAGAAGCCCTGTGGATATAATTATAATTGTATGATGTAAAGTCATAGCACAACTTTATCTTGAAGACTTCCAATAAACTAATAAGACAACATCTCTCTAGGAGTAAGAAAGATGAGAAGCAAATGTGGTATTTTGTAACTTATGTTAAAACATAAAATCAAGAATTGGTATGCAAAAGTTTTGTGTTATCAAAATAAAATATTAAAATCATGCACTTTGACCTACTTTCTCTTTCAATAGATTTAATGTTTCTGTTTTATTGTTTAGATCTTTGATCCATTTTGACTTTAGTTTAGAGCATGGTGATAGACATGCATCTAGTTTTAGTCTTTGGCATGTGGAAAGCCAGTTTTTCCAGTACAATTTAGTAAAGAGGCTATCTTCCTTCCAGTAAACATGTTTGACCATTTTATCAATGATAAGGTGGTGAGTGTGTTTGTGGTTGTGTCTATAATCTTCTAATATATTCCACTGATCCTCAGGTCTGTTATTTTGCCATGCTAATTTCATCACCATAGCTTTGTAATATAATTTCTTTTTTGTTTTGCTTTGTTTTTCTTCCAGTACCAGGAATCGAACTCACAACGTTGATCTTGCCAGGCAGGCGCTGTGCCACTGAGGTAAATCCCCAGCCCCTGTAGTATAATTTCAAGTCAAAGATTGTGATGTTTTCTGTGGCAGAGAGTTCATGAACAATACCCAAACTGCACAGGAAATACTTCAAAGAATTGACAACTGGATCTCATTTTATTAAAAATCTTTTCACATCAAAATAAATCAGCAACAGAGTGAAAAGACAGCCCACAGAGTGGGAAAAAATTTTAGTTAATTGTCCCTCAGACAAAGGACTTATATCTAGAACATATAAAGAATTGAAAAATATCAGACCCCTAAATTGAAAGACCCAATCCAAAAATGGGCATCTGAGATACACACTTCCCAGATGAAGAAATACAAGTGACAAATAAATATATGAAAAAATGTTCAACATCATTGGTCATTCAAGGGATGCAAATTAGAACAACATTGAGATTCCACCTCACCCTAGTAAGCATGACTGTCATAGAGAAATTAACCATTAACAAGTGCTGGAGAGGCTGTGGGGAAGAAGGAGCACTTCTCTACTGTTGTTGGTAATGCAGACAGGTGCGATCTCTGTGGAAATCAGTGTGGAGATTCCTTAAAAAGTGAGGTTTAGGGATCCCATTCCACCCAGCTAGTCCCCTTCTGAGTATCTTCCCAGAAAAATTAAGAACAACAAACCACAGTGATATAGGTGCAACCATGGTTATAGCAGCACAATTTGTCATAACCAAGTCTTAGAACCAAGCCAAATGCCCATCAACTGAGGAATGGATAAACAAGATGTGGTATTTGTATATAATGGAGTAATACTCAGCCAGAAAGAAGGAAAAACCTGAAACGTTTATAAGTAAATGGATGTTATTTGAGACCACACCCATAAGTGTAATAAATCAGACTCACATGTGTAAGCATCATATCATCTCTCTGATGTGAGAAATTGAAAGAGTAAATAAGGTCAAAAATGTAAAATAGGAGCTGGAGATATACCTCAGTGGCACAATTACCTGACTGGCAAGCACAAGGTCCTTAGTTTAATTCCTAGTGCCAAAAAAAAACCATAAAATAAAATGTACACTAGATACTGTGAAATGGGAAGAAATTGTTTAAAAGGAAAAGGGAACTAGGAGAGGGGGAAGGGGAAAGGAAGAAGAGAAAAGGAAGAAAAATGCTATACTATTAGGAAAGTTACAGTTTACAACAAAGAAGTGTTATATATTTGAATTTCTATAAGTACAGTATTATTAAATGCTATACTAAAAATGGTAAAAAATGCTATACTCTTGGCTATGCTATTAGTGCCTCTTAGTTCACTGAAAGAAAAGTTTGTTCTAATATAGGTTGGGGAATTTTTTATGCCCATATGTTTTACTCTGAGTAACTACTTTGAAGCTGACAATATGAAATGCATTTACTATTCTTATTCTCCTATTCTTTTATTATTAAATTCTGTTCTACCTTTTTTCAATAAAGTAAAAGCAATGTCCAGATGCTCTTTTTGAAATCATACAGAAACCTATGTTCATATTAATTCCCTATACATTTCCAAATATATGCTTACCCTAAAATCATCTGTAAAACTGCACTGATGGAAATTCAAATATATAACCTCTCTTTGTTATAAATTATAACTTGCCTACATATCATCATTTGAAATGTAAATTACTTTTAAACTTTTTCAGATCCTTTTTAATTCTTCCCCTCACTTTCCTCTTTTTAATCTTAGGAACACAATTTGATACATTCATGAATATTGTTTTAAATGTTTCTCTTGAAAGTGACTTGTACCTAAACAATAAACACCATACATGTGTAAACTACTACCTGTATGAAGAAAGTCAGTATCAGCAAAATCATACTGTTATTGAATATTTTACTCTTGTAGGGATACTAATTCTATGTGTCATTATGACTCTTATTTATAATAGAAAAAAATAAAACTTTACAAACCTGATTACACAAGGTCAGTAGAAATAATTCAATGGTAAAATTGTTGATGATAATAAATGGCTGTAATTTTGAGAACTATTTCAATGCTTTTCTTCTGAAATGTACCAAGAAATGTGCAGTTGTGCTGGTTGTCTTTTACTTTACTGGTCTTGTGGATTTGGCAAGAAAACAATAAATAGGAGATTTTCTTCAACAAATTTTCACCCCTGTGTGCTTTAAGCGATTGATTGATAAGTGCATTTATACTTTTTGCTGTATTGACAAGTCCCACTCTGGCTGAATTGTACCTTCTATGAGCCTCAGTGTGTACACAGCAGTTCACTGGACTTCTTACCCTACCTAATCATGTAAGCTAATTCTATAATATGTTGTATAGAGATTCACATACAGATATAGATGTATAAATACCTATTAGTTCTGTTTCTCTGGAGCACCATGACTAATAAAGACTTTGGTATTGAGCGTGGTTCCAGAGAACACAATTGTTTTGGGTGAGTTTCCCTGGACAGATTCTGAGGTTGCTGGAACTGCCTATCTAATATAGTTGGACTTAAAGGAGCTAATGTCTCTGTTTTCAGTAGTAAAGAGAGCACTGATAATTCACAGGGAAAAAAAATGATTATCAATTATGTAAAATATCTTCTCTGGCTACTCGTAATTATTCATAACAATCTAGAGACTGAATGATACTTGTGAACATCTTTGGAAAACTGAAGAATGTACTGATTCTTTAGTCTCAACATTGCTATTCAAAGTAAAGGAGAGAAAGGATGAGCTACGATATTCAAATTCCCAGGCCAACACCACACAAAGGACCTAAGAGCTGCTAGGCATGACCTGAAGGGGCGTTTATCTTCTATAGTCACAGGTAAATTTGATGAAAATCAGATTCAGAGCCTCATCCTGCAGATTGTCTGAGTTAGAGCAAACCTGAACCGTCAACCTTCTACAGTGTCCGCTGTAGAGGTGAGGGCTTCGGATGGGAAACGCTGGGATCTTTTAAGCCGGGATGGGAATGTGTGAGGAGACCTGACCTATCTGAATACACTGCAAAGCATATTGCCTAAGTTTAATGCTGATGTATTATGTTTTGAAAAATGCTGGTTCATATTAAGTGATCTCACCACATGAATGATAACTAAGTGAGGCGATGCATTGTTAGTCAGCTAGATTTAACCATATTATATGTATCCTTCAGAACACTATGTTGAACATGAAAATATAGGATTTTATATATTAATTTAAAAACTCAATGTATTTGGCTAAACATAAAAGACAGTAGTCCCACGGCACCTTGATTCTCAGAGTATCTGTCGACTCCCATGGAAGGTTTTGCGCAGCCTCTCTGAAAATGATGAGTCTGTGCTTCTCAGTATGATGAGGGTGATTTGGAACACAGGGTACTTCTGGAAAGATGAAAGGTCTAAATGGGTCAATGGTCAGACTTCATGGCATTTTTATTCAAAATATACTTTCCAAAAACCCATTTATCTAAAATAAAATGATTACTAGGTAGTAGAATGTGAAAACAAATATTTGCCAATAATGGAGAAGAGCATCAATTTATGATTATTAAATTTATAAAATCATTAATATAAACTAGTTAAATGTCATAGGAACTCATGTTTATAAAATAAAAATTTTAATAATAAATAATCTCTTGACCTCATGAAGAAAATCAGTGACAATCATGATCCTAAATTCTGACTTCTAAATAGCTTAAGAATATCACAATGTCCAGCTTTTGTGTTTGTTTTCTGTGATTATTTGTTTGGTTGGTTGGTTGGTTGTTACAGTACCAGAGATTGAACTCTGGGTCTTCCCAGGAGCTATGCTCCCTAGGCTGGGCTGGACTGGTACTCTTCCCAGAGTACTGGAATTACAGGTATGAGCCACCATGCTGGGGTACAATCACCTTTTATTTCCATTAAAAGTAAGAATCATCACTCAGAGTTTGGGAAGGGTGGAAATGTGTTACCACAGGCTGCCTAATTAGACAACTATCAATAGGGTTCCTTATGACATTTTATATATCACTACATATTGCATTTATATGATTTTATATAATAAAACTATGATATGGAACAGCATCTTCAAATGAGTATACATTAGCCAGTTAGTAGAGCTTCCCTACTACATGTAAATGACACATTTGGACATTCTATTCTATGTTAATTCTAGATCAGTTTTAATAAGGAAAATTCTTTTACTTGTTTTTAGTTTTCCAAGTTGTCTAGGATGGGCTTGAGCTTGTGACCCTCCCTCTTGTCTGGGTCTCCCAGAGTGCTGGGATCACAGTAACACTCCACCACTCCAGGCTCCAAAGGAATCTAAACCCACTAGATTTGGGATATTCATTATAATGAGTTTCTTTTAGCACCAGAAGAGGGTTGTTCACAGGCTAGTTTACCCTCTTCTTCCTCTCCAGATCATTAGCTAGTTTCATTTTAAGTAAAAAAAAATACACCCTAGACATTTAAATATAGGGCATCTCTCCCTTTCAAATCTCAGAATGACATGCTTCAGTTTCTCTATGGGAAAACTCTGAAATCTTGCCCTGCTTTTGAAAGAGGAACAAATTGTGCTTCCCCTATTTTTTGCCTTTTTCCCTTCATCAACATTGATCCTCTTTATGATTTTTTCAGCCCAAAGGATAGTTTGTCTCATTCTAGGGCATTCAAAATTTGTACTTTAGAAAGTAAGTAGAGAAAAACACTTATTTTTAATAATAAAGATAGGACACCTATGTTATTATTTCTTAAGCCATATAAAATGTTGACCCTTCAGTACATCAGAAATCTTTCCTAGGATTTAGGTTCAACAAAAGGCAATAAACAAAAATGTTTTGGTGACTCAGTTGATGACTTTACTGAAAGTTTTATTCATGATAGTGAATTAAAGCATATTGGTGCTAGGTAATTTAAATTAAGTCATATTCAGGAGTACTTTAAATTGCCTTAATACTGTTGGACAATCTTAAAACCTGTCTGTAAAGTAAAATATACTTTCACAGCACATCACTGCAAAAGCAAGGAAATGCTCTTATATTCAGAGAAATATAATTGTAATCTCGACTACTGCTGTTGATCACCTTATTATGTCTGATACAATGCTAAGGAATCATGTCTATTTTTTCACTAACCCTAAATATCACTACTTTTATCATATTCATTTCCTAAATAAAGAAATTGATGAAAAGTGTGATAAAGGACTTATCTGAGGTCCCAAAACTTCTCGGGAGCAAGGCTGGACTCAGTACAGCTCTAACACAATTTCAGTGCTTTTAATCACTGTCTTATTTCAGTCACTGTCTTATTGTCTTCTCTATAGAGAAGATTTTTCAATTTGAAATCATAGATTCTAATTCTAGTAATTACATCTCCATGCCTTCATATTTTCTGTATTGCTATTCATCATAGTATGACTTAAAAGAAATGTTCTAAAGGAAAGGATAATATTTCCTTTATAAAGCTTAATTTTTTATTGGAGTCCATTTCCTAACTTTGTCATGCTAAGGTGGGAGGGAAGACAAAAACTAAACTGACAATAATGGCTGTAATTTGTGTGTGCATGTGTGTGTGTGTGTGTGTGTGTGCACATGTGCACACGCAATTAAGAACAATATGTAGATGAAAGCACAACATGTATATGAAGGAAAAGGCAAGAATTGGTGGCGCTATGGACCACTATTATCTATGGGAATCTATGACCCCAGGACCACGAATCATAATGCTTAGAGTGCAGTGCTTTGGTCCTTCAATAAGGAGCAGCCGTGTGCTGGGAGCTCAAAGTGGGGCACAAGGATCGGGAAAAGCAGAGGGCCACCATCATCTAACTGATGTGTAAAACCTGTTCTCCACAATACCACACGTGGCAGCAAGCTGAGGTTGTGGCTCAATGATAGAGCCCTTACCTGGCAGGTGGGAAGCCCTGAGTTAGATTCCCAGCACGAAAACAAAGGAAGCTGTAACAGAGGAAACCTCATTATATCTGTGCTCGTCACACACATGTAAATGTTGGGTCTGTTACTGCTTTGGACTGCCTAAAGCCCAGAGTTTCAGCATCACCCAGAGAGAGGATTCTCAACTTCGCAAGGGGAATGCTGCGGTACAGGGTAATGGCAGCTGGAGCTCATTTCAGTGTGGAAACCAAAGGTACATCGTGGCATTTTTCCAAGATGGCAAACAGTTCAGAAAACTGATTTTCTAAATGTTCTCACTGGTGTCACTTTAAAAATTCATGAAAAGTTCTGGTAAAATAGTAGTATCTGTCAATCCATCTTTTATTACTGTGTAAACATTCCTGCGAAGGAAACAAGTGATTAGATAAAGTATGACTAAAGAGAGAGTAATGTCAGGGCTGGGGCTTTAGCTCAGCAGCACAGCGCCTGCCTGACAAGCGTAAGGTCGTGAGTTCAATTCTTGGAACCGGAAAAAAAAAAAAAGACCACAAAGAGACAGTAAAGTTTTTTAGAAGGTGGCAGAATAGGTCTCAGGGAGGTGGTAGCATTAAAGCTGAAAACAGACAATAAGAAGCAAAACAGATCAAGAAGAAGAAGAAGAAGAAAGTCACAAGAAGAAACTATGCAGCCGAATCTCTGCCATGGAAAGTCTTGTATCTAAGTCTTGTAAATGATCAGTATCAGGGTGAAGGAAATACAGATATAGTGGAGCAGACTGATAGGGACTTCGTCTACAAGGCGAAGGATTTTTATTTTAATTTTGATTGGAGTGAAGTCATTTTAAGTTTTCAGAAGACAGTTGAGATGATCAGATTTATGGATGTGGATAGGTCAGAAAGGAGTCAACTGACTGGAGAGAGAGGAAGAGAGGCAGACGGGGGAGGGAGAGGGAGGAGGAGGAGGAGAGAGATTCCACAGAACTCACTGATGCAGTCTGTGAAATTTGAGGAACAGTAAGAGAACGAACATCACTCCTGGGTTTTGTTTGATTTATGCTGTAGATTGGGTATGAATTATCCCCTAAAACCTAACGCACTGAGACCTCAGGGCCCAGTGCCGCAATGTTCGGAGGCGAGGCCTGAAGGTGACTGGGCCGTGGGATTGCTGACTTCGTGGAGAGCTGCATCCAGTGTTGAGGTCCTCATTGAATGGACCAGCCAAGGGCGTGGCCGAGGACGGGCAGGGTCCCGGGGCCATGCCTCTGAGGGTTGCGTCTTGTCCCTGGCTCCGTCCCTCTCCCTCTGCTTCCTGGCTACCAAGAAGTGCGAATCCTCCCTCCACCACGCCCTTCCCCCCCGATATTCCTGCCCCGCCACAGCGCTGCAGCAACGGAGCCTGCCGACACTGCACTGAGATCTCTCAAGCTATGAGCCAAAATAAACTTTTCCTCAATGAAATTGTTTTCTCGGGTTACAGCAATGAAAATCTAACACAGAAAACTTAGTCTACAGCTCCTGATGCTGTTCATGAGGAAGAAAAGATTGGCCAGGTGGAACAGTTTCAATGAAGGAGTAACCGCAGATCTCCTCTCAGATATGTTACGTGCACAGACAGAAAAGAGTTTTTCTCAAACTTCTCCTAAGGAAAATAATTCCTAAGAGAAGTTATCGCAAATATTGATAATCAGTTTTTCTGCTAACAATGCTGATAAATAGGTCTGAGCAAAAGATGTTTTTTTCTCACATTCTAGAAGTACTGCAAAACTATTCTTTAAAAAGAATCAAGATCTCTCAGCAGATATAGAGTGATTTCCATGAAACTGTAAAGGCAAAGTGCAAAACAGTGTAAGAATTTTACCCAGCATATCAGAAAGAAGAGAGCGCAGCAAAATGCAACATGTAGCTGCTCTCTTCTGCTAAACGAGATGCAGACGCCATAAACCAGAAGCTAGGGCTGCTGAGGACCTGCAGGTAGCAGAGGGGAACAGGAGGAGGCAGAAGATGGGGCTGGGGGGGGAAGAGTGAGAGGAAATGTTTCAGCGGGCACATTCTTCTGTATAATTCTGACTCGAGTACTACGGGAAACTTGTATGTACTCAAGTGAATAGATGAAATCAAGCAGGGTTTGGAAAGAGCTCAAAAGAAAGCAAAATGAACCTAATTGTATTACAAATAAATTATAAAATTTACACTGAAAGAGTTAGAGAAAATCTAACTTAAAATGAGCAACTGAGGTCAAAACCAAATTTTGCTGCTACTTTTGACCTTCTGTATCCTGTAAGACTGAAGACAAAAATAATTCTACACAACTATCGCACCTGGGCCGGGGACACGGCTCAGCGGCACAGTGCCTGCCTGACAAGCACAAGGCCACGAGTTCCATTCCCAGTACCAAAAAAACTGTCGTACTGTTAGAAATTTATTTTTCATAATTCTTAAACTCTTGCCTATTTTCCTGGGCTGAGAAAATAAAGAAACACACTGCAGGTGAGGAGAACCAGGTTTCTTGCTGTGAAACAAAGGAGGTATAAAAAGAAGGGATGAAGGGTGACAGATTAAATCATGCGGTGTTGAATTGCAGTCCAGGTAATAGCTCGAACTCATGGTGTGATAGGTAGGTAGGTAGGTAGGTAGATAGGTAGGTAGATAGATAGATAGATAGATAGATGACTGATAGATATAGATGACTGATTGATAGATAGATATCCCAATAGATATCTCAGTGTACACAGAGATAAATATATAAACAGGTAGAGATGAGTGCACTGTCTATGAAACGTAGACATGTGTTCTTAGTTTTGTTGGCTGAAAGGGCAAGGAGATAGCTAGGGAAATAGTGAATACACCTCATGCCAAGATGCTGCTTTGTAAAAACCCTTATTTAATTCAAGAAGCCAGAACTCCCTAGAGAAATATGTGATTCTAGGCCAAGTCAAGAAAAGTAAATCAACCTGAGCTACAAAATAACTAATGCTAGTAATAAATTTTCACCCAGAGGATACAATAGATATTCATAAGGTCATACTGATATAGTTAATTAATTAAATAAATGTAGAAGTGAGAGGGAAGGAACACATCTTCCTAATAATTAAATTATGATTAATAACTATAAAAAGAATGACGAGAATAAAAATGAGTATTTGTGACACAGCACAGTGGTTCATGGAGGAAGGATTTGTTCATTTATTTATTTATTTGTACCAAGATTCAAACTCAGGACCTTGCGCTTGCCAGGCAGGCGCTGTGCCCCTGAGCTACAGCCCCGGCCCCCAAGGCAGAAATTATTGATGGTGCTAAAATCAGTGTTGAAAAATGAAACATGAAACAGAATACATGACAAATTTCAAATGATCTCCCCTTAAAATGCTTACTAAATACAAAAAGAAAAACAGTAATTTTACAGCTATCTCAGTAGCCAAATTATTGAAGTTAATATCACTCAATAACAAGACAGAAAAGGATAAAACATCACCCTGGTTGTTTTGTCAAGTAATGTATAATCTGAGTCTCACCATGAGCAAATGTTGAATCAGCCAAAATAGAAAGATATGCTACAAAATAATTGCCTAAGATTCCCCAGGAAGCCCTGGTTAGGAGAGGCTTCGGGCCGCCCTGTGTGGGGGAGGAGTAAACACATCTGGTTAACAGCTGACAGGTGTCTGTGGCTTTGAACCTGGGGAAGACAATAGCCATTTACTGTCATCCCAGTAAAAAAGAGACTACGGAATCGTCCGCTGTAGCTGTATTGACATTTTTATGTCCGGAGAAAGGAGTGGTGTTTTTTTCTTGTTTGTTTGTTTTGGTGGGGGCGTATGAGACAGGGTCTCACTATGCAGTTCCGGCCGACCT
>NW_004955444.1:2586695-2595632 GCF_000276665.1 Chinchilla lanigera | reverse complement strand
CTATTTTGTAAATGGATGTCTGTTTGTTAATGTTGTCCTTTTTATTTTTAAAATAAATTAAAATTAAATTTAAAAAATGAATGTGGTCTGTAAGCCAGTTAGGAGCCTTGCACAGACATAAATCTTTTGGTATCAGCACCTTACTGCAGTTATACAAAATATTAGTATTTGGAGAAACTAGGTAAAAGCTATGTAAGATTTATGCTATGTCTGAAGATTTTGGTAAATTGGTAACACAGTTTAGAAGTTTCTGATCCTCTTAATTCCTAGTGAAAAATTCACCTTGTTTAGGAATACTACAGACTCTATGAGGAAAATAAGCTTTACAGAAAAGGTCAATCTTAACATCCATAGGAATGGAAGAGAAAAAATCAGCGTTGGCCATTTCAAGACATCATACAATTGTCACGATGAGTGACATGAATGAATCACACAAACTTGTGAGGCTGAAAGAGAAACACAGCATGCTGGAATTTTCTCACTAGAAAGGCCCTTAGAGTTTACTTTTCCAACTTCTTCTATTCAGCTTTGGCCAAACACTCCAGGACAGGGAGTTCGTAATTTCAAAATGCAATTTATGTTGTTTTGAAAGGTTCTAATTGTTTAAATGTTCATCCTTCTGCCAACCTAAACCTGACCCATTGGACTAAAATATCTGGTTCAGAGCCGCCTAATCCTGTACCACAGAACAATTCCTCAAACATTTGTAGCTGCCACCTGGTTCCCTCCTAGGCTCGACTCGCCTCTCCTCCTCCATCCCCAGTTCCTTTGACCGTATTTCCTACATTTTAGATTCCAGATACTTTATAGCACTGGCTGCCTCTTAAGGATAACTCCTGCAAGTATGAAAAAACTCAAGATGTTTATGTTTAAATAAAGATGAGCCTGACTCTCTTTCAGAATTCTGTATTCTCATATTTAAAAATAAAGTCTCTGAGTATCACCTCTTAAATTCAGTAAGTGTCTAGTCCTTAACACGATCACAAGTTTGGAAACTAATGAAAAGAGTTTTGAAGGTCAAGTTATTTTAGCCTATTTTTGTCAGTCTCAATATTTTTTAAAACTAATTTCCACTGACCACAATATCTGCACTTTCAATCTTTCCTACAACAAATAAGAAAGCAAAACAAAAATGTTGCTAGTTCCAGAATTAACCACGAGGGGGCAAATATGCATCATATGCACAATAGAAAATTAATAAAACTAGGTTCATTGGAAGGAAAAAAATGGAAGTAGAATCAGTAATGACATTACACCCATATTAAAAAGAACATAATGCCACTGTAGCTCTTTAAAGATAAGATGATTATTTAATTTACTTTTTATATGTATTTTCAGGGCCAAAGGAAATAACATCTGAAAGTTGAAATCATCTGTAGTCATGAATAAAACCTTTGAAAACAGTCTCTGTTATACTTATATTTAGTCTGAAAACCTTAAATTCTAAAAGTGGGTTTTTAAAATGTTATATATGTCTGGGGTAGAGTGAGATATTTCAGTGGATATCTACAACATGTAACAAGCAGAGCAGAGTAAGTAGAATATCCATCCCTGGGAGTAGTTTTATAAAATACATTTCTGAGAGACTTTATCAAAAATGCATTCTTGGTTTAAGATGATGTCATTGAGTTAAGATCAATGACACAAACAGGTTGTAAAATCCTAGCCAGAAATTCAGCCAAAAGAATGGTGGAGAATTCCTAAAGGGAACTAGGAGGGTTCTAGCGGTTTGCTTTTCATGCACCATTGGTTGTCAGGCTTTTCAGACTTTGCAATCCAATATAAAGTTAAAGTCAAGTGTAAGACCAGCGGTTACCGTCGAAGTCCTCGGTCTGAAGCCGGCCCAGATCAGAGTCCGTGCGTCACTGTGAAATCATTCGGCAGTGCTCACCCTGAACTCCCTGTGCTATCACCTTCAATTTTACTGGCCATGCAAATGTCAAGCTTGATGAAACAAAAAACCTATACCAGTTCAGCACATTTGCCAAGCAGTTAAACGTAGCTGAAGGAAATCCAATAACCTTGTTACGTGGTTTTACCTAAATCCATAATCATTAACCCTGAGTGAACTATTACTACTTATTAGAACACTGAGCGCTAGTCAGTTCTTTTTCTCTCTCTCTCCTAGGCAACTGTGCTAGCACTTAGCTTTCTCACATCTTCTTTCTCTAATTTTCGACCACTTATTTTACTGAACGCACAGGTGGGTTCAGAAGAGAGCTGCTAAGTGCTCCAAATGCACATCCACCAACCTGTCTGGGTCGACCTGATACCACACAGCCTGCCTTCCTCCTTTGGAGGAAGAAACACTTGTTCTCTGAGCTAAGGCCAAGTCTTCTGTTCAGCCCTGGATGCCAGCTCCCGCCTCCTCTTCGCTCCTCCCCTCCACACTCTGCTCTTCGTCCTCATCAGTCTGTGCTCTCTCCCAGGGCTCCTACCGGCATGCAAAGATGTCCCAGCTGAAGACAGAAATTCTTTCCTGTTTCCATATCTCATTCTAATCAAGCCCCATTGCCCTGCTCCTTTGTAAAGTAAAGCTATCGAAAAAGATGGCTCTGTTTAACATTTCCATTCCCTTCCCATTAATTTTTTGGTCCTCTGTACTACTTGCAAATGTTCTTTATCAAGGTTAATTACCTCTGCATTACCAAGTCCTATACACAACCACAGTACAAGGTTCTCCTCTACTCTACCAGCCGCGTGGAGCTCAGAATCGCTCGCGCTTGCTTCTAGCAGTCTGGGACAGTTTCACTCATCCCCGGCACACCCTTTCGCTTCATCCTCCAGCTATCGAGGTGTCCCTCAGCTCAATCCTCCAGGCTACACTTAATTCCAAAGTGATTTCAGGTGTTCTAAAGATTTTAAATATTGTAGTGACTCACATATTTCTATCCACTTTCATGACATATCTACCTAACTTTGACACTAGTATAACCAGATGCCTATTTGTCGTCTCCACTAAGATCTCATCAAGGTCAAAAAGTTACAAGTACAAAAACACACTCCTACTTCCCCAAAATTCACTTCATAAAGGCCCTAAATGATATTTCACCCATCTGTGTGTCTAACTGCGGTCTCAGGACAATTTTCCTTTTGTTCATTTCACGATAAACCTATTAAACTCCAGTTTCAAGAACACATAGGGTGTACAAGCACGTCCGGCATAAACGGAACCTCCAGTGTGCTGGTGTGCCCTCCTCTCCTACTCAACTTTCTGCCCAAGCTCCCCTTGACCACCTGCTATAACTGTCCCCTGCCTGCAGCCTGCCTCTATGCCATCACGGCCCTTTGCATTGCCGGACAGGGCTGACAGGCCATCCTTACTGTCCTCTCTTTCCTCCAGAACATCTGGCTCATGAAGGGATTTGTTTATTCACTCTAGTATCTCCAGTGAGCAGAATGGCAGTACTAGTTACTTAGTACTCTGTACACATCTGCCAAATGAGTGAATATCAACTTTTCTAATGACTGAACACTGTTCACTGAAAATTGTTTTTGGTAAACTTGTTTACTTCTTAAAAGCCTAAATTGGATTTAATAACAAAATTGAATATTCCTGTTTTATTCATGAAGAAATGAAGAATAAAAGCAATGAAATTCTCTAAAAATATTATGTAATGCTCTGTTCGTTGCAATAGAAAAGTTTTCATTAAAATGTGCTTTTCCTGAGATGGAGAATTTTTTTGGTTTTAACATATTCTTAAAAAGACTTGGGGTACACAAATTAAAAAGTATTGTTACAGTTTATGTCTAGATATCCCCCCAAAGCCTCATGTGGTTATGGGGGAGCAGGCTTTTCAGAAGCTGCTGAATCTAGAGTTTGTGATTGGTTCACTGTCTAGGGCTGGGATTGGTGCTGTGAGTGCTACATCCACCAGGGTGGGGTGTGTAGCCTGTGTATAATATAGGGAGGAAAAAGGGGCTCACTCTCTCCCTTTGTGCTCTTGTTGCTTTTGCTGTCTTCTGCCACCACGAACGGTTGCCCCTCAGCCATGCCATGGGTACCTTGGAGCCAGCTGAATATGGGCGGAAACCTCCACAACCTGTGAGGTAAGTAAACCTTTCCTTCCTTAATTTTGAGCATCAGGTATTTGTCCCAGCAATGACAGAAAAGTAACTAAGACAAGTATCATCAAAGTAGATTGTTTCATTTCATGACTTCATGATGATCTTTCCACCATAACCTTACTTGAAAATTACTTAGACAATACTACTGAATGCATCCGATGCCATTTTTAAGCATTTCACAGAAGCAAACGTGCATTTCACAATTAAACAGGGTTCCTGATACAGCAGAGCAGCTCTATCATGCGAGTCTGGTACTACGTGTCAGCTGCTTATGAGTAAAAACAAGGATCTTTCTGTTCTGTGAAAAGTCATTTCTCCTTCCATGGCCCAGTCTCTGCTATATCTACTGATACTCTTCAGTATCTAATAGTAATGTTCAAATAAATGATAGTCTCACTATCCACAGTATCGGCATTTTTATGTTAATACAGAAAGTTCTGTATTGGAAAGTTCTACATATAATCTCTTGAACGTAACTCTCCTACTGTTAGCCTTGATATCCCTGAATTACACTGTATAATTTTACATGATATTCTTTCTACCTTTATTAAAATAGCAGATGTTTGATCATAAAATCGTAAAGATTTTATAGAGCATAATTAATAAACCCAAGTTTGCACAACCAAAAAGAAAAAAAAGAATATTATTATAGGAATCCTTCTCTTAACCCTTCTAATATGTCAAAATTATGTGAAACAGTATTCATTGTAACGCCCCCAGTGCATAGCTCTTTTCTAGCAGAACAAGTTCCCAGCTTATGCTGACCCCTATGGAGGGGCGAGAGCAGGAGACCTGGCAGGCAATGGGGTGACAGATGTTGGGGCCAAAGCACCCTGACAAGTCTCCTCAATAATGAATCTGAGAAGCTAATCTCTGCTAAATTGTTAATGGCTGCTAATGAGATCTCACTTACCCTTTCTGACAGCATATTTGCATCTACACGAACCCCTTCTGGAAGGCCTGCCTTAACCCAAAGCAGTGGTTCTAGCTGCTGGCAGAGCCTCTCTCTCCACTTTCACATTGTCCCTTCTGGATTCATAGTGTCAGTGGGTCATTGGATCTCTAATTCAATAACAGAAAGGGAGCATTGCAGACCTCAAGGGCAAGACCGGAAGTTCAGTTTTTAAAAGAGATTATGCGATGTAAAGTCGTAGAGCAAAAGAAACAAGTCCCTTTCGCACCCCTCTGTTCTTTGAATTATTCGGCATATTGGTCAGGCCAAGTGTGAAGAAAGTAAATTCAAACCCTATGTGTCGTGTCGACATAGAACATTTCCTATTTCTTTTTCCATTTCTTTTCACTTTTCCTTTGCCTTCTAATACACTAAAGTATCTGAAGCAGTTAAATCCTGTCCTTCAATGATTCCATTCCATGAATAGAAAATCACCTGAGAAGGGTACTTTGATCGATGAAAGAGTCTGTGTTCTCATGAGAACCTGTCTAAGTCTCCAATGATTCTGGCTTCACACAATGAAGCTATCCTAGAAGAACAAAGAAAATCAAAAACAAACAAACAAGCAAAAACAAACAGAAAACACAGGTTCTGGGGCTGTCCCAAGTCACAGTACTGCCCACTGCGTTGGACAAAATGAAAAGTCCAAACAAGTTTCACTCTTAAAGATAAACCTATATAAGACAAACCTACATAATCAGCAGCCATCATTCTCACTTCAAAATAAAGACCAGGTCAGGGTGTCCGGGTTTGAATCCCAGCCCAGGGCTGTCAAAATACAAAACCTGTGACATCCCAACTCACTCAGTCCTCCAGTTCCTTCCCCCTCGTACCCTTCCTCCCTTGGACTTGATATAGGGAAAATAATATAACTCCCAATCTGCCAGATGTCAGATACACCTACTTTGTGTTCTCCTAAATCGGAGCACAATTTCTAAGGAACAATGGAGGTTCAGAGCAGGAAAAGTTTGACAGAAATATCTCCTGGGAGACCAGAAGGGACCCAAAAGTGGTTTGCTGCAGAACCTTCTTCGCAGAGGAAGTTTTACAAAGCAAAATCATGAGGTGGGTACAAAACCATGGGGCGGGGACAACATAGGTCAAAACTATGATCGACCAATGTCATGGTTTGTGTTTAGATGTCCCCCGCCCCGAAAAGCCTCATGTAGTCATAGAGTTCTTCAAGAGGCAGCTGAATCTAGTGCACTGCTGGAGGTAAGGGTGGGTGATTGCTGGGTCAGTCCACTGGCTGGATTGGCACCTCCCAATCCCAGCATTCTGGATAGATAAATGGGGAAGAAAAAGCCTTGTTTTCCTCCTTTTGCTCTTGTTGCTTTTGGTGCCTTCTGCCACCACAAACTGCTGCCCCTCCGCCATGTGCCACCCTGACTCAGAGCCACATGATTATGGACTACAGCGTCTATAAACTGTGAGCTAAATAAACCTTCCCTCCCTTAACTTTGGGCATCGGGCATTTAGTCTCAGCAACGAGAAAAGTAACTAAGACAGTCAGTAAGATTGTAAGCATAACCACTTAGGTATATTGATCCAGTGGGAAGGCAGGTCACACAGCAAGTGTACATGGAAAACACTTTCTAGGAAGAGATGGATCAGGAGATCCTGGGGTGGCTGAAGTCTATCTGGACTTTATTGGACCAGGTGATACCAATTATAGTACAATCTCCAATGTATTGCTTATCACTTGGGGAAGTATGTAGGCCTGATCATTCTGTCTTTATCATGAGGCCTGGCCTTTGACAGATGCGCCTCCAGCCGCAGTTGTAACGTGTTCGCATATTCTGCACTGACTTCCTCAAGGGTCCAGCTCTGTCTGACTGCCTATAACAGTTCCACCTAACCTAGCTGTGTATAATATTTGCCAATATCTGGTACCTACTAAAGCCGTCAATCCAATTGTAAATTGTTTTCTATTTTGTTGTTGTTGTTGTTGTTTTCTGGTACCGGGAATCGAACTCACAATGTCTCACTTGCCAGGCAGGCGCTGTGCCGCTGAGCTAAATACCCAGCCCCAACTGTAAATTGTTGAGGCTGAGCTTTTTCTCTACTCCAGAGTTTCTAGAAATTTAAAGATGGAAGCCTGAATAATATTCACTGAGCATGAGACCCCCTTAAAGTTTGCACCCAGGCAATGTCATACTGCTTCATTAAGTTCTCACAACAGCTTTAGGCTGGGATTCGATTTTTTTTTTTTGCTATGGACTGCTTGACAGTTTTGAATTCTATGCAGTTCTCTGAATAATGCATTTAAATGCATAAAATACAACATAGAAATTGCAAAGAAAACTTTTTAGCAACTTTTAAATGTAATAATAAAAATATTTAAGAAGCTTCACGCTAGAGAAATGTACAGGCATTTAAATACACTGAGTAAGACGTGGCGGTGGTTCTTTTAACTACTATACTGAAAAGAAAAAGTGACTTCACGAGAACAGACCAACAGTTCTGATGCTGCCACACCTAGAAGTAACAAGCAAACCGCGGATGGCAGAAGCACAGGTTCTCACTGCTGGACTGAGAATCCACAGAAGAGCAGAAGAGGAGGGAGCGGCATCCATGTTGATAAAGTGGGAGACACCAGTACGCATCCATAAGTTTTCAGATATTTACATATGGAGAACCACATATAGAAATATTTGTGGATTTATGTACCTGTGTGGGCAGTACACACATATGTGTCTTCGCTCTCTTGGTTGAGCATGGCTAAATGAAACAAATCGATCAGCAATAAACCTACACAGAGCCCAGATCTTGCTTTTCATTGCCCTTCTCCAATAAATGGATCAAGGGCGTTTTAGCAAACCAGCTGACTCTAGGACTCGGAGGGTAAGATACAAGGTGGGCCTGGAGCATCCCACCGTATGAAGACACGGATGCGCACATACACGATAACATTAAACATCACTGAACACACGTGGAGGAGGTAGATGAGAAGAGCACAGGCGCCGGCTGAGAGTTTCCAGTAGCCAAACCTGGGATAATTGAACAACAAAATAAAATCATATTAGATTATTATGCAAAGAATAAAACATGGATCCATGTTATAATGTTATAAATGAATAACTAAATAATATTTGGGGAGAATGGACAAGTCTAGCATACAGAAGAATTCCGAATACCTGCTCTACACACCCTCAAAGAGGCTGGACATAACGCCTCACTCACTGGGTCTGGGCTTCGCATGGTGATCTGTTTGTAAGAGGTCAGCCATCACTTTAGAGCGGAGACATCCGGTAAACGGTGCCTCCGCTGAGTCAAAAGGTCGACCAGTATCCGTGAGTGACACTGACAGAATCCCGTCTCCATAGGATGGAATGAAAGGGTACTTTTCCTCTGCGGTCTCCCTCTCGGTCGCCCAGAACCCTAGTCTCATCCCAAGAAAAACATCAGACAATTCGCCATAGTGAGACATCCCATAAAACGTAGTGTGCTGCTGTAGGTGGAAGTGTGTGGATCAGAATGAAGGGCAACAGGTAAAAATCAGACACCTTGAAAAAATACAGATTTTAGTTAGGATAATGTATCAACATTAGCCCAGTAATTGCCACGAAGGTACCACACTACCGTAAGATGTTAACAGAGAGAATTGCAGTGAGTTGTATAGAAACTGTCTGTACTACTTCAGTTTTTCTATAAATCAAAACGATTCTAAAAGCATAAATAAAGTAATGATAACTATACGAGAGTAGTGATATTTTAAGATAGCTATAAAAGTTCCAATGGAAATTATGTGTGAATTCTGTGGGTGAGAAAGTTACAGACGTTCTTATGTGGTTTGCTTGCAGTATTCCGACTTTGAAGGACCATGCTAAATACCAGATCTCAGAGATTCTTGGAACTCAAGATGTAATTTTCCCACCCAAGTTCTGCACTCCAGGATTACGTTCAAATTATCCTTT
>NW_004955444.1:2562284-2584845 GCF_000276665.1 Chinchilla lanigera | reverse complement strand
CGTGGGAAGGAGCCTCGACGCAGCGGAGCTTCCCGCCCCGGGCCGCATCGCCCCTGTCCGCCGTGCGCCGCGGGTCGGGCCCGGAGACGCCTTTCGGTCCCCGCCGGTCGGCTCCCTGACCGCTGCTGTCAAGGACCCGAAAGGGCATCGCCCCTGCGGGCGCTGCTCGGCGTGTCCCTGCGCCGTCGCTCGCCCTTCGCGCGCGGGCCGGCCCGGTGCCCACAGCGCTCTCCTTGCAGGGCGCACTGGGGTGCAAAGCCCGCGGCACTCGCAGGCGGAGGCGGCAGTAAAAATGTCGGTGCCAATCGATTCCGTTTCTCTTGATGCGATTTCCTACCCAGCCGGGTGGTGAGACAGCTCCTGGAATTTAGGGCAGGTTCTCAAAAAGCCAGGGTGTGTTTGTCCTACGCGCACTCAAAACCTGCCAAGTTGGCGAGCGCCTTTCCCCGGTAGTCGGAAGGCCCGCGGAGCTGCCCGGTCTGCGTCTCAGGGTGTCCGAGCGTCCGTCCGTTCACAGGTTTGTCCCCCTGTCTTAGCATTTTCCCCACCACTCTTGCTGCTGAGCTCGAGTTCCTATCCTGTGCCGCCGAGGGACGTGCTCGGAGTCATACGCTGTGAAAAGGTTAAGATGGCTGTTACCGGGGCTGCAGATGCGCCGCGCACCAACCCACAGCCGGACTGCGGGGTGCCTGCGCGCCGGCGCTGCACTTAAAATGAGACCTGTTCTCTTCAAACGTGAAGTTAGGCGGTCTGACTCCATAACCTTGTCGTTTTACGTTAGCAGATTAAACCAGATCAGTGGAAAAGAGGACCCCGTTATAACTAAGAATGGAACCTCACCTGCCTTTTCCAGTATCGCGTTTAGGCGGAGATACTGGTTCTGAAACGCCACGCCACTTCTATTATGTATTTGTGCTGCTTTTCTGATTGCAGGTTATCTTCTCATGAAATATACTTTAGAGCCCTTTAAGTTTGTTTCTTTGTCTCCACCGTCAGTGTGCGAGACGGAGGGAGTGGAGGAGGTGACCGAGCCCACCACAAGGTACCCACTCCAGGAGCTCTCTTCTGGGTCGTGAAGCGCTTGAGATCCTGTCTAAAAAATATTACTGTACTTTAATATTATGCTACGTAATGTGTTGAGCGTGGCTTCAGTTTGAAACACCAAATTTTTGTGACAGACACGGCAATTAAGAGATACAGAGTGAAAGGTCAAAAGCAAAACCTCCCATTCAGTCACCTTTTCTTTTTAGCATTAAGTACTTAACCACATGAATGATTGTTCTAAAAATCAGCTAATGTTAATAAAATCATTCTTTTTAGTAAAGTAACTCTAGGTATGTGAAATACAGGTCATATAATTGATCTCAGAGGCACAATGAAGTTGTTATTTGAGTAATCTTTTGTGAAGAGCAGCGTATGAGAATATCAGCACGAGGGTTAGAAATTGATGGTGTGTAGTGCTTGGTTTCTGAGGAAACTGACTTCTTTGATGAGAAATCCGGTGAGAATCGAAGGACTGGTGATACCCAACCTGGTGTAATACCCAAGCTGCCAATGATTCTGCAGCTGAGATTAGTCCGTTAAATTATGCATTGGAGTTGGGGCAAGCTTTCTAGAAAGAAGTAAAGGAAGTTAGAAATTCTAATTTTCATTTTGATACAACTGAAGACCATAAATTCAAAGAATTTCTGGATTTAGACTGAGTTATGTCTAAACAGTTTTGAGCAATGTTTCTCAATTCAGAGGTCTAAGCAGAAATTTGGTTGATTTTTTTGACTGACATTGACTTCATTTGCTTTTCCTTTAAATATTTCTCAGGGAAGTGAAACATTGATTGGTTGGCATTTAGAAATGGAAAAGAAATAATACACATGATTAGCTGCTAAATGCACTGTAGATATTTCCATAGGGCTGACAAGAAGAATTGAAGTCAGTGTATTGCTGAGTGAAACACCGCGTGAAGAATATGACGTCTGGTGGGCAGTCACTATTGCTGCAGGCTAGTGTGTATAAATTTAGAAGTCGAATTTGGTGTCTTATAATGAAAGAGCTTTTCATGGTGCCACATTACCGCTGTTAGCTAAGCTGAAATAGTTTTGTCTTGAGATTTTGAAAAATGGAAGAAAAAGTACGCGTAATGGTAAGGTTGAAGAAGAAGTATCATTTCTATTCCACCAATGCCTTCAGTGAAAATGGTTAGGGAGAATGTACGGTGTTGAAAGCTGCCAATGACCTGTTATTAGTTGACACATGTCTATAATACTTCACCTTGTGCAGTGTTATCTAGTAACATGGACAAGGGGCTGTGATACCTCTTGGTCTGGTTCCTCCTAATCTTCCAGTCCTCAAGTGGTATTTGTGTCCAGCGGTGTGTCGCAGCCATTTGTTTTCATTTGTTCTTTAGCTCATCCTGCTGTATATTGAAACCTTGCTCACACCTACCACTATGTCGTTCGTGGAACCTTCCCCACACCGACTTTCCTTCTCTGGGTAGATGTGCATTCTTCGCCCTGTCTAAATTCCTGCAGCTCTTCCAGTGTTGGTTAATCCTTCCATGTAAACGTGCTTTGCCTGCTGTTTTAACATAGTCCTAGAGAGCGGGTCAGGCACTGACAACTTTCCATTTCCTACAGTTCATGGTACGGTGTGGATAGGTTGCACACTAGGCATAGCGCAACCTGATTTCAGTGCAGAAAGGAGTTATTCCCCATGTCTGTCCTCCTACCCCTCATCGGCAGCTTCCAGTTTTGTTTTTTTACATCCTTATGTAAAAGTTAATACAGTGAGAGCGCAGTCAAATAATTAACTATATTCAAGAAAAGTTGTGTGTTTACATGGCTTTTAATGTGCATTTGGCCATATATACTGAAGCATGGTAAGCGTAACAAAATAAAAAAGAAAAGTATTCCTTTACTTCAATTCAAAGCAGAAAAAGGCATCATGTGTTTGAGTACTTACCTTGTTTCAAAACACTCACCCAGGGACTTCCATCTGTGATATGTCATTTAATGCTTATACTGTATGTTAACTGTACATTAAGAAATCCTGGGATCAGAACTATTACCTAGTGGCTCAGATTCTTCCTGCATTGCCGCACTGCCTGTTGACGCATTAACACCATGGAGGGGAAACATCTTTAAAACAGAAGTCCAAAGCCATCGCAGCAGTTTGGAACTATTTTGTGATTAATCTTTCTAGTGCCTTTTAAACTTTTGGGTGTTGACATCCCCTTTGATAACACAGGAAAAGCCATGCATCCTCTCCCCAAGTACACATGCATGTACACACCTACGCACACGCATATGATTTTGCATACAACTGTGGGTGTGTTATCGATCCGTTAAAGCTCTCCTCTGAAGGGTTAAATGCTGTCCACTTTGGACTCTCTGAGTGTGTTTGTCTTTTATTAGCCTGTACATTTCCTGCACTTGGTGTAAAGTTCTGTTGTTTTGTCTGCTTAGGACCTGAAATGAGGGCCCTGCGTTAGCGCTGATACAGGCAGCTGAGGTAACCTCTCACCGGAAGCAAGTGCCAGTGACAGTAGTGGTGCGGACAGCCCTGACCCGTGGAAAAGGCACCCTAAAGGAGCTCTGAACACTACATATTCCAGATGATTTGCTTAGGGTTTTCAGATTAAAAGAGTTTGTATACAAAAGAGAGTTCTCAGACTTAAGAATACTGTACTCCCAAATATACAGGTGAATACTGCCAGCGGTTGACTGGTGTAGCCTACACTGAAATACGCACATTTCTCTTAAGATGATTTCTGTCTGCATGAGAGTCACTATTTATTTCTGGCAACACTGTCTGGCGTAGTGTATTTGCTTTTGCCAAGTCAAGGAAAGCGTAACAAGTTGTGTTCATCTATGCTAGGGTCTAAAACAATTCTGAGCCTGCAGAACTACACATTATCCTAGATGCATGAAAACCGTTAAAATTCTTAGCTGATACTTAAGAGAGCTGTGCTAGAGAGCGTGGTCCCCGCTGATGCTAATGTTCAGCAAGTGTGACAAGAATAATGTTAATTTAAAAAAAGACAAATTGAAGAGGACAATCTCAGCTGTCGCTGATCTTTATGTTTCTCAAAATACGTTTCCTGTAGCTAAAATATAGTAATTGTGTAAGTTCCTACAAAAGTAAGATTTTATAAAAACATCATCCTGTGCCCCATGGAAAGCAAATTTGTTCTTTATTTTATAATTTTAAGACATTTTATAGTGGCCAAATATCCATATACTTGGGGAAATCAAATGTATCTTATACATGTCTATGGTATAAGTTTATCTGTATTTAAATTACTATATGCATTCGCAGTCCATCTACAATTCATTTGTACTAAATATATTCACAGTGTTGTACAACCGTCACATTACCCATTTTCAGAACTTTCTCATCACCCCTGAGAGAAACTCTGCACCTGTTAAACAGTACCCTGCCACGTTCTGTGTCCCTGGTAAATTGTACCCTACCTCACATGAGAGAATCATATAATAATTGTTTCTGGCTTCTTTTTTTTTTTTGGTTTTTCTCCGATACCGGGAACTGAACTCACGACCTTGTGCTTGCCAGGCAGGCGCTTTGCCGCTGAGCTAAATCCCCAGCCCCTGTTTCTGGCTTCTTATACTCAGCACAGTGTTTTCAGAGTTCATCCACATTTGTAGCATCTAACAGAATTTCATTTCTTTTTAAGGCTAAATACTATTCTAAATATATTTCACATATAATAATTTATTGTTGCCCAACAATTGCAGTATTTATCTTTTTATTACATTAAAAATATCTACATACTCTAATGTGCTATAAATACACCTTAAGTTAGACAAAAACCTACTGATAAAAATTTATTAAAATTGTTTTGGGATTTCAAGCTATATGTTAATGGTCATAATTGTATGTATGTCTGTATATGTTGATGATTTTATTTTTGATGGAAGGATGCTTAGAGTGATACTGTGGAGCCAAAGGTCATGCCCAAACGTTTATATTTTATGTACGTAATGAAAAAGGTGTAACAGTCTTCAACAGACAGTATTTCTATATATTCTGGAACAATTTTGAGCTCTCCTTAAAAAAATGAAAGTCATACTGTGTAAGGGAATCTGTTTAACGTGATCTCAACAAGGAAATATTCCCATTTATTGTCATTTCCACTTCATGAATGAAAAATAATGTGTTCATTATTGAAATATTTCCATTCAAACTATTGCAGAGTACATCACAGATGTCAGTCAAGTTTTACAGCAACAGTGTAGAAAACTAAAACATCTATACCTATTTTTCTGTTTGTTTCTTTAAAGCTCTACCATTGGGAAATATTTATCTAGCTCTCTTGGTTACTTTTCTGTCATTGCTGAGACAAAATACCTGACTCCCAGAATTAAGGAAGGAAAGGTTTCTTTAGCTCACAGTTGGTGGAGGTTTCAGTCCATACTGGGCCAGCTCCAAGGCAGGATGGCACATGGCAGAAGGCAACAGTTCCTGGAGGCAGAAGATAGCAAAAGCAA
The DNA here is from genome assembly GCF_000276665.1 of Chinchilla lanigera. Classification (NCBI taxonomy): domain Eukaryota; kingdom Metazoa; phylum Chordata; class Mammalia; order Rodentia; family Chinchillidae; genus Chinchilla; species Chinchilla lanigera. The sequence goes on along the minus strand of NW_004955444.1, from coordinate 2,579,341 downwards.
CAAGAAGGAAAGGAAAGGGTGGAGGCAAACAGCCTTTCCCTCCCTTACATTGTATGCAAACTACCCGCCCCAGGGCAGGTGTAGCTCTCACACCCATAATCCCAGCATTGGACCAGGAATCAATCATAAACTCTAAAAGCCTGCCTGATGACTGCGTGTGGCTTTAGGGGGACACCCAGACACAAACCATAACACTAGCCTAATTTAAATTTTGGTCTATTTTTAGTTCTACTTAATGTGTTTGTATTATGGTACATTTTTTATTCTAGTCTTCACTTAGGTTCTTCTTAATGCACCCTTTTAAATTTATTTTGAAAGAGAGTAATTCATGTCCAACAGTAAGAGTGTCTTATTTAAGCTGAAGTACAGAGTGTGTGGAGTGTGTGAAATGTAAACAAAAGAATTAGGGAGACAGCTGTCCTCAAAAGCAACCTGTCCTGATTGCATTTCTATGGGAGGAGGGTGAGAAACCTTACTGGAAATTGCATCATGTTTTATTTGAATTAGACATTAGTATGTTAAAAGAGCAAGGATGAAGCAGTGTCTTATACTACAAGAAGCTACTTGAAGATAAAGGGCTGAAGAAGACGTGCTCAAAGGAAATGAGGACACTGTGCAATGCAGTTGGCACTAGAGGTGCCACAAAGGTATTTCAAGTATGCTTTCTATTTGGTGGGGTGAGGGGGAAGAGACTTATTAATAAGCACTTCCTTATTTACCTCTAGTTGATTGGTCCTATTTGCAAAGTCTTAAAAGAAATAAGCATCCTGATCTTTCATGGATAAACAGCACTTAAACAACCCACTGCGGTGGTTAGGAGACCAAGTGCCAGGCTATACCCATCAGTTTTTGCTTTTTTCAGTAATAGCCAGAATACAATCTGCTACATATCTTCTAATGTAGGCTTCATAATTTGAGTGAATGTGGACAACTCAGTGTATTTTTAGCCACAGTTCTTAGATTTTTTTTCTGTGCTCATTCACACTCAGGTTCTCTGATAAGTGAAATATAACGGAAAACAATACTTCTGTTCATTTACAAGATTTAACCTTGCTAGGACTTGCAGAAATTGTTGAATCTGACTTTTGGGTGGACATGAAATCACTAACAATGATCTGTTAAACTCACCCCAATTCAAATTCATATTTAGAAACTAGCAAATTTTAGAGTGGCTATGGTAGTGTATCAAAATTTTAGAGAAGGAAAATTACGTGTATGGGTTTCTAATTATAAGATGTGCTCAGTAGAGAATAATGCATGTTAAGGAAGGATGCATTGAGAAAAGATTGTGTTAGTACTACCCGCAAAACAAAATTGTGACAAATCGTTATCATCCGCATTAATCTCTCATCTGACTCTTCAACTGAGAAATTCTTGGGAAAATGACTTTTAAATTTGTGCAGCCCTGCATAGTTGAGATATAAAATGGGGCAGATGTGCTTAATTTTTTATTATATACCTGTGTTTATTAGAATTACATAAAGATCAATTTGGAAGGGATTTGCAATAAATAAAAATGTACCAATTGAGAATCTCCACTGATAAAGTTAGTTAATAGGCTAGTGTTCTCTAAAAGAGAAATTTAAATGAAACTTCTTTTTCTCCAGATTAAAGAGAAACATGATTTCATAAAACAATAGCATTTGCTATATTTTATAAATGTTAACATTTCTAGTAAGATTTTTAGTGTGCTATGCTATGCTAAGTATTCAATAAAGGTAAACTTATTTTATAATTGTGCAGTATCAAAAGAATAAAAATTGATGCAATTCGAGCGGTCATTATGGTACCTGGCTTTACTATAGAAGTAATAATAATAATAATAATTAATAATAATTTCTTCATCATCTCAGGCAGCCTTTGGTTATCTTCAAAAACAATCAAAATGATCTGAGCATTATTTTCTTTCTTTCTTTTTCTTTTTTTTGTGCCGGGAATCGAACGCATGACCTGTACTTGCTAGGCAAGCGCTGTGCCACTGAGCTGCATCCCTGGCCCTTGAACATTATTTTCAAAGTATGCTAATTACTATACCTCCCTCTCCCTTTCTCTGTTTGTTTGTTTCTTTATCATTTTAAATGTTTCGGCCACCACTTAGGACAGATCATGGCATTCAGGAAAAAAAATTGAGCTTTGACTCCCACCTCTTCAATTCACTGGCTAGATGATTGATAACAGCTCAGCTCTGTGAGCTGTACTAATATGGGAACAAGAAAAATCGTAGGGCTGTTGTGATAATTAAGGTAACAGAGAAGAGAACAATGTAATTTTTGAAACATACATAGAGGTAAATGTTTTGCATTTTTTACTATTTTTATTCTCTGTGGCAGTGTATACCTAGACCTCATTATCAAATCTTTTCCCAGATGTTTATAACCTTTTTTTCTACCTCTCTTCATGAAGTTAAACTAAGCTCTGAAATGACTGCGTCTTGAGAATGCCGGCGTCAGGAGAGGCTGAGGTCTGCTCCAGGCAAGGCAATCGGGCTCTGATCCTTTACGGCTGTGGGAATTAGACTTAGCTTCTATTTTTGACTCTCCCAGCAGTTGATTAGATGACCTGGGAAAAGTTAATTGGCTGTTATATCTGTATCTCATTTTCTTTTTGAATCATACCGTGTGTCTAGTCACTCTCCACTGACTCTCAGAAATAACAGTAAAGATATTCATTGGGGGTGCTGGTTTCAGAAGCAAAGTGACAAATAACGTGGTAGTGTCTCTCCTTAGAGAACGGCAATCGTTGACATTTTCTTTTTTCCCAGTATAGTATTGAGGTTCCCAGGAGAGGACAACTTTAACTTACAGAAAACTGTTAATATTCACTTCCTCTAACAAAAAGCTTGGAAAATTTGGTTAATTTCCAGGGTACTAGTCAATTGTTTTTAAATATACAACTATTGGTAAATTCTTATATTGTTTATTAAATAGTTAAGTTGTCAAAAAAAGAAAATTAGTATATAAGTAACTCCATTGTATAACAAATCCATTTACATAACAATTTATTATTTTTAAAATATATTGATTACAGCATGAATAAAAACTCAAAATGATAGCTAACAATATTATTATTATTTCAAATAAATAGATTAGAGACATCTCTGGCTTAGAATTTTTGGTCTATACATCATATACTAACATACAAATATTAATAAAATGATTTAATGTTTGAGGTCATTACTTATACAATGGTTTGTCAATTGGGAAGCCACCTTTGACAATAGAATATATAATATTTCATTTCTGCAGATTTACAGTACCACATAATTGTGATCTTAATAAAACAGTTGACAGGTGACTACCGATATTTTTTCTACAGTATTCCTTATACTGATTATTAACAGAATACTAAATAGGCAGCAACCTACAGTAATTGTTCAGATTTTTGTGATCTATATTTCTATGCCTTATACCCAACACCTCAATAAAGTAAAAGGAATTTTTCTAGAACTTTTATATCAGATTTCAAGAGAATCATTTTGTTTTCAAATACTAAATAAATTTTGTACATAGTCATTAATTAAATATAAATGTTGGAAATAGTCCATGAAATGTTTGAAGTTAAAAAATACACAAAAATATAGTGATATTTTTAAAGCATATGAATGTCTAATATGTTTATTTAGATTGTTCATATTGAATTTTATTCATTTATATAATAGATCACACATTTCACTTTTATTACGTGTTGTAGGATGGTAATGATAGGTAATAATATAAACCAGTTAATTTTTTTCTTCTTATATAATGTCAAGCAAGAAGCAGAATGTTAAACAATAAATGATGTATATTCATAGCTTTGATACATATATATGTTTCAAAAAAATTAGAAATTTAAAACTAATTATCATGGTTAAATCAAGATATTTAATATGATCTCATTCTGTATTACCAAATTCATGCAATATGTATACATTACTTTTAGAACTGATTAAGAAGACAGTTACATGTTCGCATGTGTTCATAACGTCTTTAGCATCTAAGCATCGCTAAAAATGTGGCTAAGATGCTAGAACATAGGTATCTTAAGTAGATTCCTAGATCTGCGCTGGCCCTGAAAATGCTGAATGTAGGAGATAAAGGTGAGGTTTTACTGCTCGTGGGTTAACAGTGATAAATACATTTTAACAGCGTTGTATAACTCTAAAAGCATTTCTGCATCCATCTTTCACTGGAACACACCAATTACCTAAATACAGTAATACAGGAACTGTCCTCATTTTGCAGACAGGGAAAGTGAAGCTCATGGTCATGAAGTGTAGTGATTCTCCCATTAAATATGTGCAGTTTCTAAGTGACAGGGCAGAATCCAAACCTATGTCATGCTGTGGAAATCCAGCGCTTCCCTCTATGCCGTAGAAACTGACGCGTCTCCCAGGAAAACGTTAGAGTGGAAATAGGCTGAGTTCTGCTCCTGGTTACAAATTCTTCTGAAATCTGTTGAGGCCTGTTTCAGGAAAATGCCCATAGATCATTTTCAGCCTGCAGGTGGGGTTGTTAAATAGGTTCTTAGGTTTAATGAAGCACTTGCCTCCCAGGCACATCCTAGTTTCTGTATCTTCATGGCTGTCAGCTGCTTCTCTTGAATGCGCCATCCCTCAGTAACCAAGTACTGACGATGCTGATGCCGTACCTAATTGTGCAGTGCAGTTTGCATGAGCATAACTCCGACATTCATGAGATTGTAGCATTTTTTGTAAACACACTCAAATTGAGTGTGTCTAATAAGTCTAAGTAATCTTTTTCTGTACTGGGACATTATTAACATTACTTGAAAGCTACACTACCATATAATCCATCGTTTTAAAAGTTAATGAAGCCGGGGAAACAGCTCAGTGGCACGAGCGCCTGCCTGGCAAGCTCAAGGTCCTGAGTTCTATCCTCAGTACCGCAAAAAATAAAAAAGTTAGAATGGCGGGTGTGGTTGAGTGTCTAGCACTTGTCTAGAGCATGGGAGGCCCTGGGTTCCGTTGTGAAACATGACAAAAATTAAACATAAACTAAAACTCGCAGAACATTCTCTCCTATTTCCTCGTAACCTTCTGTTAAGAGTGAAGTCATTTAGAGAAGGTCATTTATGGAACCTGCCTTAGTTTTCTTTATGTTTCTAAAACATCACCACTATAACTTGCTGTTTAGAATGCTGGTCTGATACTTACCAAGTGCGCTTTTGCCTCCTACCTGAAAGCAGGAAAAAGAAAGCATTCTTTTTTTAAATTTTAGTGAAGGGCCCTGGATTTAAGGCTTAGTCACTGGCCCTCATCTCAACTTGAAGTACGCTGTATGCGCTTGGAGTCTCCTTTTTTTTACGAGAATTTTCTGCAGTTTTCATATATACATCAGATTCATCTTTCACTTGAGATTAGTAAAAATAAAGTTTATTTTCTATTATTTGTACATCCCTCACTCTAAATGTAAAGAACCTGCCTTGAAATAATACGGTTTCAGAATGCCTATCTGTATCAGAGAATGCAAAGTATTAGCAATTCACATTTTCAGTTAAAAAAAAAGAGAAGCTAGAAAAATAATCACTACAGCATCGTTCTCCCTTTTAGCTAATCAGCTATTCATACTAATGAACATTAGATACTGAGATCCAAATGCTAAACATTTGTTTAGAGAAGTGAAAAACAGTACTTACCATGTTTATTCTGTGCTGAATGTTTTTTGAAAACCAAATGGATTCCCTCTCACAGCGTTCCTAAGACACGGGTATTATTAATATTATCTGTTTTATACATGGACCAAGGAAGGCATCAGATGACTAAGTAAATTACTTGTGGTCACGCGGCTTGTCAGTCACAGACAAGGAAGCCTTTGTATGAGTAATGGGGGCTTTGCTCTCTCTTGTTATGTACCCATTTACTTCCTTCATCGGAAGATGGAGAAGTTTGTTGATGCTGTATGCTATAATGAAGTCCAATGTAAAGATGTGTAAAAATTTTATTACAGAAATTACTTTGAAATTTCTTCACATGAAATCTCCAGTAATATCAGGTATTGCCAGAGGCAGCAAGCGATTGCACTTATTCAACCACAATGGAAATACTAGTGTGATCTCATGTGTGAAACAAAAACAATTTGGGTAATGTTCATAATGATAATTATTTTCTTAAAATTATTCTCAGGTATTTTTTTCTACCTTAAACTCTTGTAGCTTATTTAACTTTTGTATCTATGTTTAAAAAATCCACAAATATTAATAAGCTTTAAATTAGGCATTTATCACTGAAAAAGTAAACAAAATTTAATTTTCTTTTAGTAGCCCTTAGAGCTTTCTTTGGAGATTTTAGCAGAAGGAAGGCAGTCTTGTCCCACAGCTACCTCACCAAGAAAGAAGCATTCTGATTGGTTAGATTTAACTAAACATGCCTTGACAGTGATTATTCTACTTTATATTTCCTTGCTGAATAATGTTGGGATGTTCCCACTTATAAAGTGCTAATATTAATGGTTTGAGAAACTAACTTGCAGTGATTTAAAATTAATGTTTTTCATCGACTGAAATTAATATCTGCTTATCACATTTGATGATTCTAAAGTTGGATTAAAACTTTCCAATTTTAAGTGAAAAACTGGCACCTTGTCTACTGATTCTAAGGTTTCAGGTTTTAGCGTGTGAAAAAGGGAGAGATTTTGTAGCTCCTATCAGTGTACCTTAACAGCAAAGCCATGCTCATCCTGTAAAAAATAATTTTGTACCTGCACATGCAGGTGGACACGTTCGTCCTTGCAAACACACACGTCCTCTGTCCCGACCTGATGCATTCTTCTCCATACATTTGTCCCCACCTGAAAAATAATGTCTTTCCAATTTATTTTGTTTTCTGTCTCTTCTGCAGGCAAATCCTGTGAGGGCAGAGTCTAGTTTTCAGTTCTTACTTTTACACTGCAGCGCGAAAACATACCCGAATTCTATTCCTGAAGCTCTCTTTTCCGTGGTTGGTAGATGTTACTATCACGTGTTCTGCAGGGTCAGAGGACGTGGCTGTGTTAGCAGCAGTCAGTCTAGCAGTAGACTTTGGGAATTTCACAGTTTTTAAGCCCCCACTAGTCCTGCTGCTCTCTGGCGGACTGCTCTCTACCTTAAAAGGACCTTGACTCGTTCATGAAGCGTGCATTAGTTACCTTTCACGTATGTCCTCCTGACACAGTGCAGGTAAGTCGGGAGCCACACATGAGTAAGATGCAGACCTGTCCTGCAGAGGGCCCCACGGTAGTGAGCTTTCGCTTCTCACTCTTCAAGGAGTATAAATCCTGCACAGCCAGAAATAACAAGGAGTTAGGCGGCATCGACGCGTGCAGATTGGGACTGATCATTTTTCAAAAATCATTCAGTCACAGAAAGCATAAACGTATTCTTTGGGATTGTCCTTGATGTGCGTCGTTACCCACCCTCGAGGTGTAACGGTAGGAGACAGCCAGTAATTTGCCAAGTCCTGCCCTGTGGGAAGCCAAATGAACGACGATTTCTCCTTCAGCCACTGACCTTGTGCAGACGTAGCCAGGGCTCTCAACACGTCTCTACCAAGAAGCCAAGAGTAAACAGCAGTGCTGGTGGGTGCAGGCTGCTTGCTGGCGTGGAGTGAAAACAAGTAGTGGGGTGCGTGTTGACTGCTGCTCAAGCACTTTAACACCAGGGGACAGAAAGTGCTCCTTCAGTGTAAAGGGCGTTGTGCTGGTTGTTATTACTCATCCTCATGAGGAAGTGATCTGTCAAATGAGAGACCAGAGTGTAGGAGAACTGCCATGATGTGAGATTGATTTTTGCTAAAGAGACCTTAAATTCACTGCCCGTTTCAATTTGCGGTTGCTCGAGACACTTTGTAAATTACCCACAGTTAATACCCAATATGAAAAGCTGTTTGAATTTACTCTCTAACATACCCTCGTGGGGTTTATCCATCTATTACTCCAGTGTGGAGGGAAAAACAAGCTACAAAATCCCTTTCCATGAGGATTTTAGATTTTGAAACTTAACTCTTTGGCTCAGGTTACCAAATACCTGTTCCCTACTGCTGGAGGCTAGACATTTCCTGGGCTCTGTAAGGGAGAGCCACAGGGAAGGAACTCTCTAAAACAAGTCGTCTAGAGCACTCTGTATCCTGTACCCCTCCACGACCTCAGCTTTGATTCTGTGCACCCCTCGTCTCACTGTCGCCGCAGCCGAAGCTCCAGCCTCTGGCCATTCTTTCAACACATGCAGAGGAGTCTCCGATGTCAGAACCATGTGCTTACAGCTTCATGCTCTGGGAATGTTCTCGAAAGCAATTCATGTGCACGCAAATAAACAGCAAGTCATAATAAAACAAATTATAAAAATAGGGTAAAACTGACCTCAAGACTGGTCAAATGTCCCTTAACAGGGAAGACTTAATCATCTTGTAAAAAATAACTTTGTATGTGCACATGTACCTGAACACTTTTTTCTTGCGCGCGCGCACGCGCGCACGCGCACACACACACACACACACACCCTGCACCATCCCTGGTATATTTTTCTCCATTTATTTGATCCTGCCTAAAAAGTAATATATTTTCATCTCTTCTGAAAGTAGAATTTAAATCCTATGACGGCAGAGTCTTCGTTTCTCATTATTTTACCCTGCAAGAGCCTGCCTTCAAAAATCACTGACCCATAGAAGCTCCTTAGTAAGTGTTTCTAGAATAAAAGAAGGAAAGGTGATGACCATACTAGATTAGATAGTGCAAGTTTTGGTGCTACTGGTGTAACATGGGTCTTATACTTCTTTATTGACAGTTCTTTCAAATCGCTATTTCTCTTTTTTGCCTTTTTGCTTTAAATCATGTGAGAGCCTCTGCCTAGGAAGACTCATTTCTGTGGTTGTATTTCATTCTGTGTTTCTTCAAAATATGAATCAGGTGCCATGCTGCCCGTCAGAATTTCAGAACAGACCTGTTCTTTCTCTGTGTTCCCCCCCACCTGCCGCCCACCCAGGGCCCTAGGGTGCTACCTGACCCATTCTTTATTCCATTCCCCAACTTCACTCTTGACCATTTGAAGGCAGGGACGGCTCACTCACTATTCTTGGCATCAGATGCACCATGCATGAATGCCTGACCCGTGAGAAATAGTAAAGGTTGAATAAATGGACCACAATTCACGTTATATTCTTCTCTCATGATAAGCTATTCTTCATTGCTTTGAACTTCTAAAGTCAAGAGCATGGTCACTTATGAAAATAACCAGCTTAAAGATCAACCAAGTCAAAGTTTAGGGTTTACCAGAACAAATCTCATCTAAGGAAGAAGAAGGATTGAAGCTCATCCAGGGGTAGTAACGGTGCTTTCACTGCTGTACTGAACAGCCCACAGTAATGAAACTGTCAGGTATCTTTGGCATATGTGATAGCAGATCAAGATCCAGCTCTTTTTGAAAACTTTGCTCTTGGGCTTTATCTCATCAGGCATCAGGTGGAATTCGGAGACGTTACAGTAGCTTGCGCGGCTTAGTCTTGGATGTGCTGCAGTGAGAATAAACCATCTCAGCAGAGGTATCTTACGTGCAGCTACGAATGGGCATTGTGAATGGAAGTGGGTGCCTCGGCAGAACTGTGTTCATCTGCCTCTCCCACGTGTGTGAGTGTGTTATGCGTGCTATTACAAGAGAACATTTGAATGTAAGTAATCTGAAGCAAAAAAGACAGATTAAACAAGTGCAGAGAAATGAATGAATAATCAAAGGCATCACTGGGTATTGGTGGTCTTGGAAATCAATGATTTGTAAATTAAGCAAATTAAATGTAGCCCAGAGAGCATGGAGGAAGAGGTTAATGAAATCCTGAACCAGATGGGTAAAAGAAATGATTTCACAGTAGTCTTCGTGCTGTATGCGAGAAAGCAGTACGTCAGGAGGCACTGAGTACAGCTAATGCTTTGTCAGATGCTAAAATCTAAGGTGAACGCGAGAACACTGCCTCAGGGCAAGGGAAAGAACCCTTCTCAGGAAGTGCCAGGTTCATAGAACAAGAAATATGAACCCATGGATAAGAACTTTCCTGATTTATTCATGAATGATCAAACCCAACTTACCACGGCTCCTCGGATTTCTAGGGAAGTGATAAAAGTATTCTCACCATGGTACTTCCGTCTCTCTTTTCATCAGCAGGTAGAATGCCTTAAATCAGCAACTGATTGTTGAGTTTCATTGTATTTTTTTCTAACTCAGAGAGTTTTTAAAAACAGTTTTCTTTTTGTTAAACAGCAAACCATTCTTAAGTCTAAGAATGGCTTTGGCGATTTTAAAGGGTTTCGAAAGGAGTTGGGGCTATTGCTTAGTGACAGATGCTTGCCTAGCGTATCTGAGGTCCTGGTTAAAGAAAACAAGGACCATAAACAGAAAAAGAATTATGTGACCGACCACTTACATAGCCCATAAAGACAAAAGTGCCTACTACTTAGAGGGTTCAAATTTAAAGGTAGACATTAAGAAAGTTCTCACATTAATTACATATACATATAATTAAGTATATATAATATAGATATATGTATGTGTATTATATATTGCATATAGAACTCAGAATAGCCAAGATCAGGAAAAAAAAAACCCTATACCACAGCACCCAATGCATTAATAGTCAAGATTTCAGAAATTCAACACGAGAACTGAATCTATAAAGCTGTTAGAAAATAGAAGCAAATCATCTATAAAGGAAAACACACCAGAATCACAGCATACTTCTCAACACAAACCCTAAAGTCAAGGAGAGCTTAGAGTGAAATATTTCAAACTCTAAAAGAAAACAGCTTCCAACCCAGATTGAGGTACCCTGGAAAATTATCTTTCAAAACTGATGGAGAAATAAGCTACTTCCACAGTAAAGCACCTGAAGAAATTCATGACCACCAAACCAGTACTCCAAAAAGTTCTGAAGGATGTTTTAGAAAAAGACAACAGAGACAAAAAATCCAGGAATCTCAATAGAATGAATCAACCAGCAAGGCAAGCAATTAAATAGGAAGGAAAAGGGAACCAACAATAGGAAAATAATATAATGACAAGGATAAGTCAGTACCTATCAGTTGTAACCATCATTGAGGATGGTCTCAATTCACCAATCAAAGGAAACAGATTGGCAGAGTGGATCAACAAACAAGAACCAACCCAGTGGATGTCAAGCCAAGACTGATTGGAAGAGACAAAGAAGGTCAGTACAGGCCGTTGATGTAGCTCAGCAGCACAGCGCCTGCCTGGAAAGCGCAAGGCCCTGAGTTCAGCTCCCGGTACAAAAAAAAAAAAAAAAAAAAAAAAAGACATTTAAGTGATTTGTGTAATTAATGTGTAATTAATGCAGAATATTTTCATGTAAAAAAAAAAAAAAAAAAGTCAGGAAATACGTGTACAAGGAATAAGCCAAGAGGAAGAGATAACAGCCATAAATATATCTGCACCAAATACCAGTACATGCAACTACATAAAACAATTACTAGTAGATATAAAAATCAGATAAACACTAACACAACTGTAATGGGGACCTCAGCAGTCCACTGTCAGAAACAGATGGATGAACTAGACAAAACAGTCAACAAAGACGTATCAAGCTGAACTGATGGATTTGAATGAATGGGTTTGGTAGAAGTCTAGTGTCCCACCAAACAGCATAATGCCTATTCTCCTCAGCAGCTCATGAGACTGTCTCCATAACAGAACCCATGCTAGTTCATAGGACAAGTAAATGCAGAAATGGAGATTATCCTGTGCATACCATCAGCTTATAATGCAGTGAAGTTGAAAATAAATGGCAAAAGAAAGCACAAAAACTACATAAACACATGGAAATTAAATAATATACTCTTGAATAACTAATGGGTACCAGATGAAATTAAAGAAGAAATTAGTTTCAGCAATTGAACGATAATGTCAGTGCTGCATACCAGAATTTATGGGATGCAATGAAAACAGTCCTATGAGGGAAATTTATAGCAGTGAATTCCTACATCAGAAAAACAGCATGAGCACCAATAAATAACCCAATATTAACTCTTAAGGCTCTAGAAGAAGAGCGATTTAAACCCAGAGTCACCATGTGTGGTGGCACATTCTTGTAGTCCCAGCACTTGGGATGCTGAGGCAGGAGGATCACTGCAAGCTTGAGGCCAACCTAGGCTACATAATGAGTTCAAGGCTAGTCTGGACTACATAACAAGACCGAGTCTCAAAAGAAGAAAAGACCCAAACTTATGTGAGGAAGAAAATTATAAAGATCAGAGCAGAAATTAATGCAATTGAGACTAAAATACAATCCAAAGAATCAATGAATCAAGTGGGGTTTTTGAAAGATTAAATAAAATAGACAAACCCATAGCCAACCCTAACACAACAAGGAAATAAAAGCTTGAAATCTATGCAATTAAGAATGAAAAGTACCAACTCATAATGGATCTTGTCGTATCACGCTGCACGGCCTTAGTTTTCACTTGCTGTGTATTACTGCTGGTCCTCCCTGTTCAGGGCGCTCCATTGGCCAGAGCCATCTCCTGCCCATACCCTCCTAAAATATGTCAATTACACGCACATGGCCTCTTATTATTTCCATAGTTCAGTGGAACTATGCCATGACCTCATCTGTCATCCACATCAAAAAGCTCAAACATCTAATATTTTACAGCAATCATCAGGGCTCTAACGGACTTGTGTGAAATGACTAGAAAGTAAATATTGCGAGCAGCAGAGATACAGAAGCCTGAATACTATCTGTTCTGCGAAGTGATAAGAGGTTAGTACTCACATTTGTGCTTTCTCCATTCCAGTCCCCTTATTGCTGGGATGTGTTATGTTCCCAGGCACTGACTCACTGTTTGGTTTCATTGTTTTCCCAAATGGTGACAATTTAAACTTTCAATAAAAATAGTGCAGCATGTGCCAAACTCCAAGCTGTTCTTCCTGCCTGGATCATCTCTTTGCATTATCACGCACCCTGCCCTTGTTTGCACTCTGATACCTTCATCTCAGCTCGTCCGTCTGTGTGCCCCCCGTCTCCCGTCTTTCAGCCACCTGTTAACCCTATCAGAGCACCAGGGTGTCTGTTTGGGATGGCACCATCACCATCCGCTTATGTGTGCATAGGGCCTCAAAGTCTAGGACTGCCATCGTCAGAAATAGGGAAATGCAGCACAGAAGTGACCTGAAGATGTGCTATAGAATTGAAGGGAGACGATGCCTGTGAACCGTTCACTATCCTTTCGGAAGGTGCACATACACACTTACATATTTGCACAATGTTCAGGGTAGCTTCAGAGAGAGACGTGGAAAGTCTGTCCTGAGCACTGAGATGAGAATTCCGGTTCCAGATACTGTAACATTCACTCTTGAACAGTGCAAGCCAGAGCTGTGGACTTGTATCGCGTTGTTCCAATGCCTTATAATACTGCGTCTGCTGAATCGCCTGGTCCTGTGCTTTTGGCTTACATTACCAGAGAGTTGCAAAGTTTCTTTTCCATTTGATTATAGGGGTCCTCACCTTTTAGCTCCTCCATACGTAGTCTATATAAACACACACAGTGTGCCACACAACATTTCACAGTGCAAACAGATGCTTGGAGTCTCACCTGGAAGTCAGTGGACTATAAAAAATAAATCAGTCTTGTCAGGTGTTGCGGCACTCGCTGATAGTTCCAGCGCGCAATAGGCTGAGGGAGGAGGGTTGCCGCACGTTTGAGGCCAGCCTGGGATACGTAGTGAATTCAAAACTAGCCTCACCTACAGAGCTAGACCTTGCCTCAATAAAGCAAATAAGTAAATTAATAAAAAAATAAGAATAAACTAGTCTTTGTAAGCCACACTATACAATGCTCCTATTCTCTGTATTTCTCAGCCATTCTACCTTACTATTTCATAAATTATTTTGGTGTTTTAGCAATATCAGCTGTATTGATGTGAAATAAGGCGAGATGTTTCCATTTTATCAATATCATGACGTAATGCTGTCATGATATCAGTCTGTCCCCGAATATAAAATTATATGTTTAATAATTATTCTAATTCTGTAGTGACAGTAATTATCAATGAAAGAGCTCAGTTGTGCTTGTTGAGGTGTACGTGCTGTTTTCCTGACACTTTATACTCAGATGGTTAGAGTGAAGACCTCGACCCTGGCCTGGTGCTGGTAATGATCCAAACGAGAGGACCCCTACATGGTGGAGGTTTTTCCCACACCACCTTACTGGAAATTGTTTTGCTGCTAAGACAGGGACACTCTGAATTTTGCTTTAATTAAGGGAGTTGGTGCTCCTTCCCATTATCCCTTTATTTCTGCTAAAATCACTGGAGTATTGCTACTGAATAAATCGCAAGTAAAACCCAAGCCTGGCATTCTAGGCATTTCTACTGTTCCAAACTGTTCCTGCAGCTTGTCACTTCCTCTCTCCTTCGCAGAGGCCTGTGCTGACGTCACTACACAAGTCAGGACTGGTGAGTTCTGTGGTGTCTGCACCATTTTAGCGCTCTGGACTATGCCAAGAATTTGATTCTCTCAGATGCAATGCGCAGTAAAGTTTTCTTGCTATAAAGTGGTTTACATATGATTAAACAAAAATTATTAGGTGGCTTTAATCATAGTTGTCATAAAACAGGCACATACGTACTGTGATCTACCGGTGCCAGACACGTTCGTGATCGCACTCCAGCTTATGTGTATAGTCTCCCGTCTTTCAGCACTTATTTTCACATACTCTGTTACCAAAACACTGATAACTGTGGATGAACTTTGTTCTGAATTTTCCATGCCATGGCCGGTAGTGCTGTCTTTACCTGGAACTGTCTCCTTCCCCCGTACTTCACCTCTGCCACCCCCACCTATGTAATGATCCACTCTGGAGAAGTCCATTTTTTAGGCGTTTCAATGGATTCCCGCAGCACCCTATTCACAGACCTACTACAATACACTGTATCATGTCTGCTGGTCATTGTCCAACATGACTGACCCGCACGTAAAGAGTGTTCAGATGATGAACACTGATGCTGTTTAAATATTGATGCAGCTGGCTAGATGAGTTACATGATGAGTTATTGAAAACATATCTTTGACTCAGTAATCCAAGAATCAACTCAGTAATCCAAGAATCAAAAACTCCAATGCCTCTGGATCAGGCAAGCAAAGTAAGTGTGCAGTGTGGCATGAGAAGATAGAATTGGGTACAGACCACTGTACATGCCCACCCTGACCGCTTTACATTTTAACAGATACTGAGCTAAATGAACTAACCTTTTTCATTATTATTAAAAGAATCTGATAATTCTTTAACAGAAAAATATTACTTGTGAATGTATCTTTAATTAGGAAAGCATGAATTCAAATTAGTAAAAGGAAGTGATTAAATTAAATATGGACCTATCCATTGAATGTCATATATGCTTTAATATCAGTTTCCCAAAGTATAACCTGAGAAGTGCTTTCCCTGATGGAAACAGTGGAGGAGAACAGGACTACATGTGTGCTGTAGCTGTCGCCATGTTCCAAACGTTCCTTATTTAAAAAGATGCGAATACACAAAATGAAAATAACCCTATTAAAGTGCTCAAAATAGAAGTGATATTTTTCTATTTCAGCACCTAGTACTGCTATTTTTTTCAATCTCAATCTTCAGAAAAAATGGGGAAAATTGCTTGGGATCTTAGAAGATGGCCCCTCACGAGCAGGAGCAGCTGACTTTGGATGGGAGCTGAGGAACATGAGTTGTGGGCCGAGGTAGAAATACCATTGTCATAGCAACCACCAGCGATCTCATGGAAGGGAATGACTTGAATTTTTTTCAGTGGGGCTGACTAACAAGAGGCCTTTTGAAACGATTCAAATATAGTGTGGGCAGATAGACTGTACGTTAAGTTTAATAAACAGCTTTTCTGGAAAGATTGATAAACTGCGTAAACTTAAGATCACAAGTTCGACACCATAGCGTAGGCTTGCCAAACCTGTGTACCACTTAAATGCTACTGACATAATGCTGTCATGATATCAGTCTGTCTTCCCTGAATATAAAAGTGTGTGTTTAATAATTATTATTCTAATTCTATAGTGACAATAATTATCAATAAAAGTGCTCAGTTGTGCTTGTCAGGAGGTGTACTTGCTAATTTCCCAATACTTTATACTCAATTTTGTGTTTTCAGTGTTCTGTGGTACCATATATAACCTAATAGAAACAGACTTGTGGGAATATTGATAACATCAATAGAAATCACTGTCACTTCTTCATTACAAAACCATAATCTGTTAGTCCTGTTTTTCTTCATTTTTAAGCTGATTTACCATCCTGACAGATATTTTCAGTGTCCAAACTTGCCACTAGACTTATGCATTTAATTCTGTTTTTATTTGAATACAGATCAAGATTATTTCTTGAGCTCAGGCTTCCTACTTTTGCTGCTTTTGCAAAAAGTAGCCCAGCCCACCAGCCCTGAAGTGGTTCTCTTTATAAGATTTCTGAATACTGAAAGAAATTCAGGGCTTTTTCTACTGCAGCAATTTATGTACTAACTCTCCTAATTCTGTGATCAGCCTGAAGCCATGACTATAGTTTCTTTGAAAACCACTAGCAAAATCTGCTTTGTTTTGGGAAATCTGCTTCTGTGACAGTCTCTTTTAAGGGTGACACTTTGGCATTTGTGTAAATTAGCAGTTTAGATATAGGACCATAGAGTTAAGAAGGAAGAGATTGTTAGTAATTACATTTAAGAATGAAATTTTAACCAGCGTTTTTTTCTGCTTGAGATAACCTGGGGGTATGGATTTATCTTAAATAACAACATATCCTAAATATCAAATTTCTCAGGCCACATACAAACCTTCAGTACACCATTAAAAAAGGAAATAAAATCACATCCTCGTACCTCAAAATAAGGGCTTGTGTACTGGCGTCAGGGAGCATTATGAATGCGCCAAAATTAAATGACGAGTGTGACAGTTTAGGGCCCACACATTTCAGGCTTTGTCACTGAAATGAAGCCCTGATTTTTTTTTATTTTAAAAATAAAAGCAGGAAAACATTAACAGACAGACAATCTTTTACAAAATAGCAAAAGAACAGTACAGACAATACAGA